>NW_010140410.1:0-3496 GCF_000699245.1 Pterocles gutturalis | reverse complement strand
GAAAGATTAAACATTTCTGGTTCTAGGTGGATTTATGGAATTAATTAAACACTGGAACTGGTTGCACAGGGAGCTTCTAAAACTTCAGTCCTTGGAGGTCTGGGGCATGTGACAGGACTAAGTCCTAAGCAATCTAATCTAAATTGTGGGAAGAAGACTGAACTGAAAGAACCCCTAGATCCTGTCCAACGTGTGTGTCCAGGACCTGCAACATGAGTGCTTACTGGAGGATGTATGAATGATAAATGTCATATTGAATGGTATGGAATAGGTTATACATTTACTTCTGTCTATTCTTTTTTGTTTGAATTACCAGAACAAAAGTGGTAGTATAAGCAGAAATATGAGTAATTATATGTATACGTATATACGTGTGTATATATATATATGCATAAAAGACCATTAAATGACAATACTTTAAAAGAACCTGCTCTGAAGTTGAAAAACTACCTGGCAATAGACATTTGAAGATAATTTTTTCACAACTTGAAGATTCCTCTTTTCTGTGTTTCTTTTTTATACTTTTTTTACTGTAGCAATGTCATAAACGTCCTTGCTTGAGGAAGCAATAAGTCAGCTGTAGGAATTAGGAAGGCATACTTCCCTCTGTCCTTGCACCCCCTTTCTACAGCAATACAAATTAATGGGGCAAGTAAAAGCTGCTTTTTCTCTTCTCTCTATGGCTTCTTGTTACTGTCAAGCTGTGTAAGGTCAAAGAGTAGATCCCACAGCATCACTGATGGGTGGGAAAGAGAGCAGCAGCGGGAGAGATGGTACTACATCTGTTGCATTGTCAGTTACTGAAAACTCCTAAATCAGAGGATCCAAGGGAAGGAATTATGATTCATATTAAAGACTTTCAGGGTCTTTACAGTGGGCTTTCCTGCACAGTGTAGTTGTGTGCCATACGTTACGTGTCATTCTATACCATTGCTTACTCAAAGGAAGATGTAGAATCCCATTCATAACAAGAGAGTTTTTGCTTTTCTATGAAGAACTCAGCTTTGACCATGGTCAGATACAAAATACAGCATTTATCTTGTACAGTGTAGTACTTTCTGTGTTGCCAGCTATTGGAATGCCAAGCATGTTTTTTTCCATTTGCTGGTGGATCTCCTCAGGGTTGTAAAAAAAAAAAAAAAAAAAAAAAAAAGATGTTTTAGAGATCTAAATATAAAGGAATGCAATTTTAACATATTGTGTCATTAAGAAATTTAGGAGCTTTTAGACAGATTCTGAAGGTAGTAGAAAATGAGATGCAATGTTGCATAAGACATGTTTTTACTATTTTCTTCTTTTTGTAAAAGCTGTAATTTTCAGAGTTTAGAACCAATTTAATGTCCCTGGAGTTAGAGCTTTTTTGTATCCATTGTCCATTAGGTGAATTACTAAGCCAAGAATGGAATCCATTTACAATGTATAAAATACTGCAAAATGTCTTAAAAACAGTCTAGGCAGGGAAGAAAGCATCAGGAGTCCATTAAATTTGAAGACAGTGAGTTCTGAGATTCTTCTTATAATCAAATAATGGGTTTTAGTGCTTTGATAAGAGGCATTAGATATAGGAAGATTTATTTAAAAGTTTGAATTCAATAAAAATTTATACAAAACTAGTGCAAAATGCATTGTTTAACATTTGAAACAACCTTCAAAACAGTCGTTTGCTTTAAAAAAAATCCCTGTTAATTCAGTAACATTTATTATGTTTTCATACAAATTAATAAATAACACCTGAAATTATGGTGTCACTGTTATAGACTTCAAAGAGATCTGTCACAATCCACTGTAAACTTACGTTCTCATGGGATCATAACTTGGACATAAAAATATGCTCTGGGCTAAACTCTTTTCAGGGAAGATCATAGATGCTGAACAGATTTGTTAACAATTAAAAGTACATTTTCTCTACAGAGAATTCAAATTTTAAAGAGCAACTTGCACTGTTGAAAAACACCTGAATATGAGGAGAATGTCTGATTCTAAGACTGCCTGAAGAAAGCTCTGTGTTTCACAGTATCTTGTTTAGGTCCGTCCTCAGCTGTGGCCTTCTGCATAGCTCAGTTGTGCCGGGTCTCCTCTGGCAGTGAGGTGATGATCAGCAGGTACAGCCCCGGCCAGTATGTGACTGGAGATGGTCATGACAGAAGCCGTGCTGTTCTCGGGTTCAATGGATTATTTTTCAGGGGGAGAATTTTCAAATTGTTCTCTCCCAGTCAGCAGCTGCAGAGGAAAGAAGGCCTCAGCAATGTGTACCTTGGGTAGGAGCAGGACACAGTTTCCAAATATCTGATGAGTACTGGAAGACAGAAAGACAGGACTGAGGTACTGGGTTTGCATTTATTTTTACCTGCTGGCTAAAACCACACTAAGCAGAAGCATCCTAAATAGTTTTTGCTGCACTGCTGAGTCTTGGTTCCTCTGTGGTTTGGGGTGAATATATTCAAACTTTTTATTTTTTTTTTACTCTGGGAAGAAGCATCTCCCATTTTTTTTTTGTCAAAGTTACAGGCAATGAAATAATGGATATTTTGGTTTTGATAATCTCAAAATAAAAAAAAAAAAAAAAAAAAAAAATCATTTTGTGTTGAAGCTAAAATGGAATTTTCCAAAACGTTTCAATGTAGAAAATGCATTTTAATGCTCAGTCAGCATAGATTAAACATTTTTCATCCCTGTTAATTACATTTTTTCCAAAAAGTTTTCTCTTTGGAAAGTCTTCAAGCTATCTACACACATTATTTTCCCCCCTATTTTCTGTTTATTATTTTTACACAGATTTAGCTAATTTACAGATTCCTGTAGCTCTTCCTTTAAGCTTATATTGCTTCTGCTCAGATCTGGGAGGGGATTATGAAGGGTTGTGCTAAACTACAATCTGAAAACATGACTATTTCTAAGTTTTCATTTGAATTGTTTAGATGATCATAGGGATGCAAGTGGTATAAATGTCAACTTTTGCTAAGCTGTGATTTGGGATGGAGAAGGGTCAAAACCTTCTAGAGTGAAAAGCTACCTCAAGAGATATGTAGGAACTGAGATAGTCCCTGGAAAGCAAGCAGGCTGCAGGCAGTGGGTGACTTCCAGGATCCAGAAGCTACTTCAGATACAGGATGGTCCGTTCTTCTCTGCATCTCCCCCGGATTTTGGTGTTAAGTTGCCATAAGCATGTTCTGCATTAGACAATGTAGTAGATACACTTAAGCAATAAAGTTTTTCCTATTCACTTTTTGATATTTTCCTCTTCATCCACACCTTGCTCAGTTCAATTTATTTATTTATTTTTTTAAAAATTATTTTATTCCTGGCATAGGATACTATGCTAACAGTATTGATGTTACAGAAATAAGCTTTTTTTCGTACCCTTACACACATATTTACAGTTTTCTGGCTCCTTCAGAGCTCTCATGATGCAATGGATAAATTCATAGAAAACATTCATAGAAAACATTCATAAACGTAAATTCACCTAAGGATTTAAATAACTCCTTGGGGTTAA
>NW_010140408.1:0-26998 GCF_000699245.1 Pterocles gutturalis | reverse complement strand
ACTTGGACATTGAGCCGTTGACCACAATTTCTCTCATGCTGAGGCTTGCCAAGGGATCCTCAGAAGGCAGATCCTCAAGGACTCAGCACTCTGTCCTGGCTGGAAAGGCCATTTGGTGCTACTATTGATCCACTTATCAAAGAAAAGGAGGTAGATTTGCATCCTGGTTTTATATATATGTATATATATAGCACACTAGTGTGTTTGTTTTTTGTTTTTGTTTTTGGTTTTTTTTAAAGAAAACAGATGTGGTCCAATACAGGTAAGGTTTGGTTTCTGTTCTAGCAGCTTCTTTAGTTTGTTGCATTTTCATACCAATGCATCATTAATATTTTGTGGAAGTTGAGTCTTTCTAATTATTGGCATGTACCCTAGAGGAAAAAAAAAAAAAAAAAAAGATTGCAAAAAGATTGCTATTTAGTGGAAGCACAGATCCTCTGGAATGCACCTCACATTTTTATGTCCCGGTGCATGCTGTTGTGTTACAGTTGATGACTCTGTGCCTTGTGCTGTGCATGTGCGTTCTCTGCAGCACACAGCATGAGGAAAGGTATGCGACCCTACGTAAGCATGGGATTAAGTGACTGAGAGGAGAGAAAGAAACATGACAGAAAAGTTTAGAGAGGTGATAGAAAATATTCAAATTCCTTAATTTGGTTTAAAAACATGACTTTAGTAAAAATATAAATACATGTCAAAAGAAAAGTTATTCTACCTCGTTGTCATAAATTTGTGCTTTGTAATGTACTTGAAACTGAGTGTCCTGTCAAGGATGTCATTTCATGCCTGTACTTTGTTAGAGAGTGAAAAATTCTGAGTATGTTTAGCTGTATGACAAGACATGAGCATGTTTCTATTTAACAAAACATTATTTTGTAAAAACATAGATCTGGTTTCAGAAGTTTTTTGACATTTTGGCAATCCCCCTAATGAATTATGTGAAATCATCTACTGGTATTTTAATATCAAGAAGATGATGTTAATGCTGTCAGAACTTTTGATAATGTTACTTTTTTCTCAGTATAGTGTGGAATTTGTAAAGCTTATGAAATGCCCTGAGACTGCAACGAGATGAACGTTATCTTATGACTAAATGAGAGTTTTCTAGAACCAGTGAACTTCCCAAGGAAAATTAAGAATCATCTTCTAAATCGTCCTGGTGATCTGGCTGACAGTCTTGCAGAATGCCCAATTAAAACAATGTTCTGCAAAACTGCTCTGGGAAACCAGAGACTGAGGAGATACCAATCCTTGTCTTGAGGATAAAATGAAATTCTTGCTCTAAAATGTGAAAAAAACCAAACCCAAAGTTACTTAAAATTCTAACTCCAAAACACATTGGTTCTAATTATTTCTAAATGTATCTAATCAGGTGGTGGCATTTTTCACCTGAGGAATGTAGAACCTGCTGTCTTTTGGCTTTGTCCAATTTTATCTTGCCTGTCTTCCTATTGAAATAAAGTCTGGTTGTTCCTCAGCACTGAAAGAACTTCATGTTGAAATGGTGCTGGATACTTTTCTGGCAGACAATATCAGCACTCGGGGTGCTCTGACTGTTCCGATCCCTGTACTTGGGAAAGTAATGTGCTTGCTGTCGACATTAGACCTGGGCTGGATCCTAGAGTCTGGGTCCGTTCCAGAGGCTGGCATCTGGGGGTCAGTGTCGTGACCCAGCTTGTAAACCACCCCAGGGTGGGGGGGGCAAGTGGGGTTCGTGGAGGTTCTGTGGATCCCCTTGGGGCAAATTAAAGTGAAACAAAACCAAACAATCAAATCCTGGCTTATAACTTTAATGTGTGTAATCTTTAGGAAAAAAGGGAAACATGGGATGTAAAATGTAAAAATGTAACAGTTACAAAAACCAAGTCACTTGGTAAAGACAACTCATAACACCACCACCACCCACCAACAACACCAAAACGTAGAGCAATGTGATAACAATGTAACGGCAGCACAACTACCAACGATACTGAAAACTCACAACCACTTACAAACCTTGCAATCACTTAACTGTATTAGAAGAAGCAATCACTGATCACAATAAGGAAATTTGCTGAACAAGCCCCCAAAGGAGCTGGCATAAAACTTCTCGGGCGTTACCGTATGTGCCAGAGAGAGAAATCAAGAGATGCTTGAAGAGAAGGAGAAAGGAAAAGGAGAGAAGAGAGAAAAAAAAGTTTTCAGAGAGTGAGAAAGGATTTTTCCCCCCACCCTTTGGATCCTCAGATGAGTCTGTCCTTGAGGAGTCTGTCAGCCTCTGGGGGGTCCTCAGGTGCTGGGCACGTGCCTTTGCTTTGTTTATTCCCCTTTTGTAGATAAAAGTTCTCAGGTCTCTCTGTAACTTTCTCCTATGAGCATGGGAAGTGGAGAGGGTGTCCCCTTAATAAGAGGGGGCAGGGTAGCATGAAAACTTTCAACCAATTGGGTCAGTGGTGGTACAGACCCTGTACTGGATGAACTTTGGCTGAAGTTTCTTTGCTGGTGCCTTCGAGCTGGGAGTGATGACCTTGTGAAGCAAAAGTTTGTCCTTGGTTACTGAGGGGAGTAAAGCCTTTGGTGTGTTCTTGTCTTCTTCTTATCAGCAAGGAATAGGATTCTTGCTTATTGCCTTTTAGCAACCCAGATGTTTGAGACATCGCAAGGCCTTCTGTTATCAGGGCCTTTGACAAGCAGTTAGTCCTTTACAGTTAGTTGTTTCTAGAGCTGGAGTGATGTCGGTATAGTTGGTGCAGGTCTGGAGTTGGAGTTTGGACAGGGAGGTGGTTCTAGATCAAGTTCTAGATCACTTTATGGTTCTAGACCAGGTGATAGACTATGGTCTATATCCTTTATGGTTCTAGACTACATTTTAGCTTACTTGTTGGTTTTAGATCACTTCTCGTCACAGCTTGTTCATTCTGCTTGAGGTTTCCAGGTCACTGCTAGCTCCTGAGAATGGTTTAGCTCACATCAACAAGTTCAGCTGCCTGGGTCCTGGACCAAGTGATGGTTCTAGATCAAGCTCTAGATATCTCAATGATTCTAGACTACATTCTAGATAAATTTATGTTTCTAGATCAGGTTCTAGATCGCTTTATTTTTCTAGATTGGTTTTTAGGCTGGCTTAGGGTTCCATTGGGTTCTGAGGCAGGGAAGACCTAGTTCAGGCAGCTGTTTTGGCATCTCACAAGGATTTGGAATACTTGCTGACGATGAGAGCAGTCTCACTGCTTTTTTTTCCTTTCTTAGTTTCTTTTCTTGTCTTGCATGCTTTTTTTTATTCTTGGTGGCTCTTTTGAGTTGAAGGCCCATAGGATCATACTGTAAACTGTGGCTCTCACAAGTTTCTAGCATGCTGACTCGCCGTGACTCCCTGGACCTATTCGCTGGAGGCAAAATTGGAAACTTACCCATCTCCTTCTCAGCAACTGCTTGCCTGTTCCTGGGACTCTTGCCAGCCTGCCCAAGACGCTTGTCAAATCGGCTTTGACACCCACTCTTGGATCCAGAAGAAGCACTTCACACAGGGCAGGGGTGTTCATGCACCTCACAAAGGGCTCAACATTCTAGAGGATGCTCCAGTACTTGCACCCACAGCTGCAAATGCCAGGCCCACCCCAAAGCTGAAGAAGAAACAGAAGAATTGCACTGGCAAGACTCAAATCTCTGGCATCACTTACCTGTTCATGAGGCAGAAGGACGGCACAATGACCATCACTGCCACTGGCAGAGCCCTTCTCCAGCCTCGCCTCCAGTCCCAGGCAGGTTTGAAAGGCAGGAAGAGGAGATTGCTCTCTCTCCTTAGTGCTGCACTCCAGCGATACGCTTGTGATCCTTAGAGGTAGCTGGAGCATTGGCAGCAATTACTGGGCCGACACTGCTGCTTTTGGACTGCAATGTCAAGGGCTGAATCTTGATCAACACTCATCATTTTGTGGCCCTCTTCTTTCACTTGAACTCAGGGCCAGCTTGCTGGTGCAGACAGACAGAGAGGACTTGGAAATAGCAGTGTCCTCTCCATTTGCTTTGGAAAAAAAATCACGAGTAGCCGTGCTCTAGCATGTCATATAGTGCACTCAATGTGCACTACTTCTTACGGCAAAACAACGTATTGTGGTACAGTTGTACATCTGAAGGAACTGGCAGATGAAGTTGCCAAACCACTATCCATCATATTCGAGAAGTCGTGACACTCTGGTGAAGTTCCTGCAGACTGGAAAAGGGGAAACATAACCCCCATTTTTTAAAAAAAGGAAAAAAATAAGACTTGGGAAACTACAGACCAGTCAGTCTCATTTCTGTGCCCGGCAAGATAATGGAGCAGATCCTCCTGGAGATTCTGCTGAGACACATGGAAAATAAGGAGGTGATTTGTGACAGCCAACATGGCTTCACTAAGGGCAAATCGTGCTTGACAAATTTAGTGGCATTCTGCAGTGGGACTACAGCATTGGTGGATAAGGGAAGAGCAACTAACATCATCTACCTGGGCTTGAGCAAAGCATTTGACACCATCCCACATGACACTCTTGTCTCTAAATTGGAGAAACATGGCTTTGACTGTTGGACCACGCACTGGATATGGAATTGGCTGGATGGTCACTCTCAGAGAGCTGCAGTCAGCAGCTCAGTGTCCAAATGGAGACTGGTGATGAGTGGTATTCCTCAGGAATCAGTACTGGGACCAGTGCTATTTAACATCTTTGTCGGTGACATGGACAGTGGGATCGCGTGCACTCTCAACAAGTTTGCAGACAGCAACCAAGCTGTGTGGTGCACTTTATGTGCTAGAGGGAAGGGTTGCCATCCAGAGGGACTGGCTCCAGGGGGACCTTATAGTGGCCTTCCAGTACCTGAAGGGGGCTACAGGAGAGATGGGGAGGGACTTTTTACAGCAGCCTGTAGCGATAGGACAAGGGGTGGTGGATTTAAGCTGGAAGAGGGCAGATTTAGATATTGGGAATAAATTCTTTACTGTGAGGGTGGTGAGACACTGGCACAGGTTGCCCAGAGAAGCTGTGGATGCCCCATCCCTGGAGGTGTTCAAGGCCAGGCTGGATGAGGCTTTGAGCAACCTGGGCTAGTGGGAGGTGTCTCTGCCCATGGCAGGGGGGTTGGAACTGGATGATCTCTAAGGTCCTTTCCAACCCAAACCATTCTATGATTCTAATCCTGCTCGCAAAATGGTGTCTGTAATGTCAGCTGCTGTTCTCCATACTTGATATCAAATTAACACAACCTGAAAGATTTTCACAAGTTTTTTTGGCATGTACACATAGCAGCATCTCCCAAACCTGTGATGCAGGCAACTTTCCATTGCAGTGTTTGCTCACAGCAGGAGCATGTGAAAGGAGTGTGTTTCAAGAATGACTAAACATCAAAGTGTTTGTACGTGAGCTGTCCTGAGAAGTATAATCCTGGAAGATGGCAGGAGTGTTTATGTTATGTTAAAGGCTAGAGGTCTCAGTTCACATTTAGATTCCTCTCTACCACAGCTAATAGAAATAGAGATGAGAAACGTTTCTTATGCAGACCCAGATTTGTTGATCTCTCTGCTTAATTATAGTAAAGAGAAGACAAGGGTATCTGTGATTGTCATTCCTGCCTGGTCACACTCTGTCATCTCTTAGGGAAGTGCATTTTTACAACTCCAGAGTGAAAAGGCTTTTTTTTTTCTTTTTTTTTTTCTTTTTTTTTTTTTTTTCTTATGGGCTTGCCTAGGAAGATACTCATCTTTAATATGAAGCTTTGAAGCATTATTATGGTAATGTCAGGTAACTGCTCTTCAACATAGATTGACAGCTAGCTATTAAATAAGGGTAGGGAAGAATGTGGCATCTCCGTAGTGAATGATGCATGTGGTTATTTTAATTTTTATTTTTTTTATAAGCAGAGGTGCGGCAATTGCAGGTTGTCTTTGCCTTTTTGATTTAACAGCATTTCAGAGACTTCTGCCAAACCACAAGTAAGAGCAACATTTAGATCAAACTGCAGTCTCAAAATATTTTTCCCACCCTGATTCAAGCACAAAGGATTTAACTTCTAATCAATTGCAAAATGGGCTACTGGAAGATGGTATATTTTACATGTGCCTGTTTGATCCTCTAAAACAAGCAAAAATGTATTGATTTTCACTAAGGTTTAAATTGGCAGGTGCCTGACAGCTGTAATGGATTCATCTTCAATAACAAGCTGAGCTCTGAATTGCTACTAGTTGGCACTGGCAGGGATACCAAGATGAGCTCACAGAGCTCAGTACACGTGCTCCTTTTCAGTCAAAATTACATGTTCTGCCAACCCAAACAAAATTGCCAGCAGGAAAAATAACATTTTCCTCCATGCCATGGGTTTTGGGACTAGCATATTTTTCCCACGCCTGGTTAACATTTTTCTTTTTCGTGTAGCATTTTTCATTTTTTCATGAGTAGTTGTGTTATAGCAAGGAGGAGGACTGGACCATGGAAATAGTGGTCACCTGTGGACAGAACATTGATGAAAAGCTTGTGAAAGCTATCTCCTATCTGGAGTTGGTAGTGTGGTAAGCGTTTCCTATTCCTCTCTCCATTGGTTCCAGAAGACTCCTGTGAAGAGCCAACTACTGCTCGTGTATCACTTGCATAGCCTGTCTCTTCACTCTGTGTAAGTCCTCTAAGCAAAGGAATGCAAATTCCATTTTCATTGTTATTTGGCTAAGAAAATGGTGAACTCTTGAACCTTTTTATCTTACAATTTTAACTGAACTTGATGTAAATACAAAAGTTGAAAGCTGAATCAACTTTTTCCTCCCTGTTGTTGTGGTCGGGAAAGGGAAGGCAGAAATATCAGACTGACTGTTCTTGCAGCTTGTCCAGCCTGACAGGCTGGTGGGAATGCCCGTTGGTTTCCCACCCAACTTGCTGGCTCCTCGGGGCAAAATAAGAAGTGGGTCTAGCGTGGTGTAACTTGCATTCCAGCCAGCAAGCAATTGCTTACTAAAGTGCTCTTGAAAGTTGTTTGTTGAGTTTTCCTTGTTTGCAGCAACTTTAACATAGCTTATAAAGTCTCCTTTCAACTCTGTAAGTCATACGATTTCAAGTTCCACTGCACAGAGCTAAGCAGGTATAAAAGCAACTTTAAGAGAGTCTCCCTTGTTTTTTTAGAGTGAGATTAGTTAGAACATGGGAGTATAATTGAGTACTGTTGCATATGTTCACTGCTGAGTCTGGTCCAGGAGAATGGCAGCTGAGAAATCTCTGGCCTATTGCAGTCAAGGCTTCTTTCCACATGTTTCTTTGATTTTTTGGCATTATCCATTGATGAGGTACATTCAAACACTTACAGATCCAAAGCAGAAGAAGAATGTTGAGAGGTTTTTAAAACACAAAGGATCAGGGAATTGGCTTTACTTTTTTTTTTCTCAGGAAGAGAAATATGACCATGATTAAAAAGTCATAATTAAGAGGACAGTGATCAATCTTTAGCCGTGTTCACTGAGAAAAGGAGAGGGTGACTTTGTTATCAACAAAGTTAATTGACATTGGCTGTTAGGAAAAATAGTTGTCTTCTGAGAGATGCTTAAGCATTGAAGCAGGCTACTTGCCCAAGCAGCTGGCGTTCTCCCTCATGAGAGAACTGAAGGAACAAGTTACAGAAACCTTTGCTTGTAATGGTCTATGGGTACTTGTTCCTGTTTCCTGAAACTTTTTCAGTTTTCTTTCCTGCGGGCTTCAGCTTTAACCCTGTAACTTCTGAAAAGGAATCTCCAACATATGCCAACAGAAAATTACCCAAATGAATACCATTAACACAACAGGGCATTTAAAAGACCTCCCATGAATCCTCAGCCTTCTAAGGTGAGAAGCATATCAATGTGTACCCACCATGCTTAGAACGCCTGTAAAGTTTACTGGAAAATAAAGCAGCGATGGTATCTAATCTGTTAACCCTAGCAGAGAATCTGTTCCTTTGCCTCAGATTGCAGGCATACCATGAAGTGCCGAGATTGGCATAAGCAGCGCACATTTTTATTTGAGGGGAACATAAATCCTAAGTATCTTGTTTGTGTATAATTATTCTTGCCCTGAGGTTGCAGCATCTTGTGCACACAGCTGCATTGTGAAAATTTTTCCAAGTTTATTTAGCACCAAGTGCAAGTACTTTACATGTCAGAGCTGGGAACGCTCCTGTTTCAGCTGACTCCACTCCTTTGGGGTGTTGTAGAGTGCTTAGGTGACTAAGCGAGAGGCGGTTGCACAAGCCTGGAGAGACAGGGAGCTTATTTAATCACATTAGAGAAAGAGTAGGCGCCCAGGAGCAGACAGAACTAATCTGTGAAGAGAGTGAGCAAGTATGTCTTATGGAAAGGATTTGGAGGTCAACGGATTGGCAGAGTGAGTGCAACTTTAACAGAGGATTTCTGCATACTTTCTTGATTCACATATGTCCGTATTTAAGAACCTAACTAAGGGCCTCAACTCCTGTAAACACACAGCAGCCAGCGGCTTATGATCTGAAACTATGTTCCAACAGGAGAGTTTATTCCTTGCTTGTTTTTGCTCCTCACCTACCTCAATTTTTAAGAGATTAGCAAATGGCCTGAGATGTGATTAACCAGCACCTTGGTGGTTTCCTGTCCTCTTTAAATTGCTTTGTCTGTTCTTGGCAAATGGTGCAGAGGGCAAAGTGAGCCTGCCATGTGGCAGAGATGCCACCTGGAAATAGAAACCCAGCAGTAGCGTTGAGGATTCTTGAGGCTTTCTAGCCTCAGTTTTACTGAGGAAATGATGGACAAGTTGAAGGGTTGGGCTGTTACTTTATAAAGTTAGCCTGTAGTGTCTGTCCTTGGTGGAAACAGACACAGGGTAAAGAAATTCTGACCAGTTGCCCATAACAGAGCGTGTGTGAAATGCCTATGTGTATATTGTAAAAGCATCCAGGCACTCACATATTATGGCCCTTGCAGTTGACATTTTTTAATATTTCCTGCAGTAGTATTTTTGTGGTGACTGATAAATTAATTTTATTCTTTAGTCAGCCCTCTTATAATACATTATTAATGGAGGTACATCATACAGCAAGTCCGGATGTACTCATAGAATGTGTCACTACGTAGTTTTGTATGTCCACTGCAGGTAAAGATGGCCAGTGTAGGATGAAGGAAGGAGAGAACAAGGAAGAAATGCCTATAATATGTAAACATCCTTAGCAATGCTTCTAGTTATGGTTTGTCTTTGTTTTCAGAGTCAGAGGTGGGACATGGCCTATAAATATACTCCAACTTTCAGCCTCTTTTCAGTGTAGAGCTTTGAGGGAACCATTTTTTTTTTGTTTTGTTTTGTGTGTGTGTATATATAAACATATATATATATATATGGATATATGTATCACTTCTTGACTTCCAATCTGCAGGCAGTCCAGGAATATTGTAATTGATTGAGACTTCTTGTGGGGAAAATATTTATCATCGTGTGATTTTATGAGGTGACTGATCTCTTGAATGATGTCAGTATACCATGAGGCCAGCCACATGAGCAAGATATCATGTTTTAATATGGCTTAGGAAATTGAGGGAGAGGTCGGACCCATGTTGGAAACAATGTAGTTAGAGCAGATATGAAACTGCGTCACATGGGGAGTTCAAAGAGCTGGAATTCAGAATCTGAGTTGTGGCTCATTTCAAACCAGCAACAGTTCCTTGTAAAACAGAAACAGGGACGGCTACGACAGTAGTAGTAGTGTAACACAGAGCTCTTTAAAAGTCCTGACACAGTTTTCTCTGGGTGACACTATTGGAAAATCCATTCCTGACCAAGGAGGTAGCTGTGTAAAGCAATAGTCATAATGTTCAAACTAGGTGAATCTCCATTTCAGGTTTTATTGCAGCCTTGCAATTTGGGCTAGGTTCTCTGAACTTTGCTAACGTTGGCAGATCTACAGGGAAAGCCTGCAAAATCCTTGAGTTCAAAGGAGGCAAAATGTATGACACCTTTTGAAAGTTTGGCTTTGAGTGTTGAGTTTATTTGAACTTATGTTAACCAAAGCCAATAAAAAATAGTTTGCATGAGCTCCCACAAGGTGAAATTCCAGCAAGCAGGAGAGAATGAGAATAGACAACCTGTTTGCCAAACACAGTTATTTTTATTTGTGTTAGAGAAAGTTGATGGAGTTTGAGCACTTTCATGTTTGATTTAAGGTAGGAATAAGGAAGAGTATAGCTTGAGGATATTATGTAAGAAATACTATCTCTCTGAAGATATCCTGAACAACCTGGACTGTATCAATTAAGTCATAACACAAAGGACTCCTCTTTCTGGGCAGTTTATATTTCATTATGCCAATACCTGTGAATACTGAGGAAAAGAATAAAGCATGAGGCAGAGATCAAAATATGATTAGTTAATTAGTCATAGTTTTTTATAAAAAATATATGAAATTGAAATAAAATCTGGCCAAAACGAATTGCAGCTTGCAGTGGCAGAATCAATCAAGAAGTGAGCTTGAATAGCTAAGAGCCAGGGGTAGAAAAAGATCCTATGAGAGAGATATGGAATTAAATGTTGGATACCTGGGGGATAGAAGGATGTTTCCTTCTTCCTTCTTCCTTTTTTTTTTTTTTTTTTTTTTTTTTTTTTTTTTTTTTTCCCCCCCCACTTAAAACTCTGACAAGGAACGATAGGTGAGGACAAGGTCAGGTTGGATGAATCTTTGAGCAACCTGGCCTAGTGGAAGGTGTCCCTGCCCATGGCAGGAGGGTTGGAACTAGATGATCTTTAAGGTCCTTTCCAACCCAAACTATTCTATGATTCTATGACTAGTGAGGTGCACCAGAGAGGGCAAAACAATTGTGGAGATAATTAAGAAAGTTGCTGGTTGCATGTTATCTCTGAGTAAGGGAGCTATGTATGTATTTGTAGATCGGGAAACAGTTACTGAAGGACAGAATGGGAAGAAGAGGAAGAGCGAAAAAATGTGAGTGGAGTGCAGGTACTGGAGCATACCTAACTCGTGAAAGACAGAAGTAAAGGTAAACAGTGTGATTTTACTGTAAGCCTTTAATGAGATAAATAAGGAGAGATAATATGAGCTAAATAACCAACCTAATAGAGCCAAAGACATTCTCAGGAAGTATGATTGCTGAGGCAGTGTGGTATATCTGCCAACGACCTCGAGAACTGGATTTGGTAGATACAGATCTTGCTTGTTAGAGGTCTGTCATTATGGGAGGCTTTGATTTCCCAGATTATACAGGGGAACAAATAGCTACATTCAGACATCTCTGAATGCAATAACCAACAGCGTTTCTTGCCAGTCACTGAAAGAGCAACAGACAATACTGTTTTAGATTTAACACTGTTAAGTTGTAGAATTAAGTAGAAAATAACCTTGGTTTGAGTGATTTCAGTTTGAATTAAAATGAAGGATAAACAAGTGGACATTTTTAGCTAAGCTTCTCAGTTCCAAGTGGGTGGCATTTGATACTTTTAGGGAGCTAGTTAAAGCCTGAAGAGCTCAGGAGGATGTAAAGCAAGATTGGCCTGTCTTTGACTCAAAGGTGCAAAAAAATGTCTGGAACAGGCGTATCTTGCAAAGTGAAAAACATGGAAGAAAAATTAACAGATATGACTGAATGTGGAACAGGAAAAAAAGAACAGGTCAGCAAAGAAAGCCACATGTGAGAGGTCAGAAAATGTATGGGTAAAAGGAGAATTGGCAAGAGTCAAGCTGAGTTTGACTTTGCAAAGGAAATTAAAACAAATAGCAAAAGGTCCGTCAGCCACATAAATAAAAGGGAAAAGAGAAAGTAGTTGGGCATGTCCCCATAATTTATTAGATACTTTGCTTCTGTGTTTCAGTTAGGATGCTGATTCTGAATATGCAAGCATAGCAGGTTTTCAGTGGCAATGAAGACCTGGAGAGTGGGAGAAAAAACTCAAGGAGTTCAATGTTGGAGGAAGACTGGCTTGTCATCATTTTGGTATCTGGAAAGAACTGATACACGAAATTGCAGGCTCAAGAGCAATGTTTTTCATTGAACTTAACAAAGAAAGGAAGACACTATTCAACTGGAAAATGTAGGTCTGTCTTTGAAAAAAGGGCCAGGACAACGCTGTTGGAGTATGTGCTATTGCTAGCAACTATTCTAAAAGAAAGAATAGCGCATATGGTAGCAGAAAAAGGAAATAAAACACAAGAGGATAGATCTAGCATGATCTAGGTAAACCTAATCACTACCTCTCATAAAAGCACTGGTATTTCTAGTCATGGAAATGCAGTCCTTCTCACTTAGCTTCCAGTATGTTGTAGCATGTAAAACTGTGGGAGAAGCTGGGTAATGGCAGAAAAATTGTGATTAATGGGTAAGCTAAAGGGCAGATTTAAGTGAAAAGAGACCTCAGACTGGAGAGAAGTTATTACTGAAAGCTCCCAAGGATTGGTCTTGGGACCACTCTTCTGTGCTAATTTTACTAGAGACTATCACCCAGAAAGTGGAAGTGTGCTCGTGAAACTGGCTGGAACAGAGTTAGGAGGCAATGTCAGACAGACTGAATACCTGGAGAACAGATCAAGGCATAAAATGAGAGACACGGAGAGACATACAAGTGAGGTCAGTTTTATCAGAAGGAAATGTGAGGCTCTTGCTAAAAGAATTTCTGCTGTAAGTTGGGGGTTCACCAGTCAGGAGTAGGTGAAAAGGAGGAAAACACTGATGTTACAGCTACACTATAACTGAATGTCACCAACATTGTGTGTGTCAGTGAAGCAGCCATCCAGGTCCTGGAGTGTAGCAAGCAAGCTATTGTCAGTATGCACACGTAGAAATGCTATTGTGCTCGGTTGTACAGTCTGACTCCTAGGGTGGGACACAAACTGAGGGATTTCTTTGACAGGGATTTCTGATTTGTGTTCTAATATGAATATAGCCATTTGCATGCATTACTCACCCTGTTTCTTCTCCTTTGATGTTGAGCCTGGGATTTAGAAGAGCACAGAGCTCTCCAATGTTTCTTAATCCAAAATTTAGTTTTGACTGTCATTGGCAGGTTGTATTTTTAAGAAGCCTGCTTTGAAATGTCAAATCTCATCCTAATTGAAATCTTCTTACCTGCTGCGGGATTTGTCAAGCCATTTCACTCAGGATGTCTTGGCATCAGAAGATGTGCCACTGTTGGCTGTGGAGAGGAGTCCCTTGGGCTCCAGCCAGAGGCAGATGGACCCTCTGTCTTTTGTTTCTGTCACTCCTCTTTCCTGCTGTCCTCTCTTGTTCTTCATAGGACATATTCTGTTTTCCTTTCCAGTAGTAGCTGTCAAGATAATACGTGAGATTGATGATATCTAGGGTTTATCTTTTCAGTGCTTCATCACATTTTGAGATACTGGAATAGAGACTGTCTCTGCCTCTATCTCTCTCTCTGGTGGGAGGCATAGTCCCTCTCCTTGGGCTAAGACAACGCTTTATACCTGGAGGTTGACAACATCAGTTGTAAAAGCAGATTCTGCTACATACTGGAGGTTAACTTCCATTTTCACCTCTTTTCCCCTTGGATGGGGATGATGTGCAGCACAGCACAGTTCAAGGCTCTGCAAAGGGCTACCTCGCTGCTAGTTTTAATTTTTCTTTTAGATAAGCAGATGATTATGTCCACCACAAATATTCTGTGTTTGAGCAAGAGTACTTTCTTCAGTAGGAAGATTAAAGTGATGAAGCCTGGCTTGTGATGCTGTATAACTTAACGCCATATAGGCTTGTCATGGGAGGGGAGGACTGAGAGTTATTTTTTGATCCTCTCATGCTTTGAGAGAGGAAGGATATTTTCTGGTTTGGCCGAGATGGCACCTGGAAATGTCTCTCAATTTCTCTGTGTTTAGTAGCAGGTCTGTTTGTTCCCAGTCTGATCCCCTGCCATTGCATGCAGGGCAGGTATAGTCAAGAGGAATGCAAAGGATTTCAGTTGTTTGAGAAGAGGTGGGTGGGGGCCTTCAGAGTCTGTGAATTCATTAAAATTCCATGTTGTGTTGCAGGGTAAATGCGTGGGCCTTAATGTGCAGGGCTCCAACAGGTAAATACTCGAATCTTGGATACAAGACGAAGCAAGTTTTTACCTGCCCTTCATCCAAAAAGCTCATCAAGTACTCTGCACCCACCCAAAAGGCAGTGTTCACTGCTACCTGAATATAATGCAAACTGATAGACGCAAGCACAAGTTAGGGGCAGCAATCCACCTTTTAGATGGATATCTGCCACAAGTGTGTGCATGTGTTTACACTTAAGAAAACTCGTTCTCAGTTTTGAAGAAATCAGACACTCTTTATGTTGCTGCTCTCTTTGAACATGCTTTGCTTTGCTGACAGCACCCATTTGCGCTGTGGATTGTATAAACAACTCAGCACCTCCAGCCACCTTCCCAAACCCCGAAAGTCACAAAGCATCCACAGGGCAATTAGTCTCCTGGATGAGAAGAGCAGAGAGTAGGGGCCAAAGACTGCCTGCAGGTGCCCTGCCTTTGTGCACTCTCATTGAACCCTGTGAGGTAATTTGGCCCTTTTCGGGTGCAGTCTGCTCCATATGCCGCAATCTTCTCATACCGAAGCTGGTAGTCTTGCTCAGAGCAATTTCACTGTAGACCTGACTCCGCAGTTGCCAAGCCCATGGCAGTGCTCCTGTGGGAGCTCCTGGGGTGACAGGCAGGGGACTGAGGGGCCTGTGGTGCTCTCCATCCAGTCTCATCGTCCAGATACAGTAAAATAACTTGGGACCGAATTTGCTCTTCTCCCCTGCTAATATGTGAACGTGCAAAAGCAGCTCATGAACCCATGGTGGCACAAAAAGGGATTAGGTACCCTCAGGAGCTGTACCTGCCGTGGCTGTCAGAGCTGCACTTCTGCAGCTGCGGTTGTCCGCATCTCACGGGGTACCTGGAGGCTTCTCCTTCAGTCAGCATTCCTCTTCTCTAGTTACTTGCTCCTTTCACTGGACAGCTCAGTTGAGGGGTGTGAAACCACATAGCTTTAGATCTCTTTCATTTATTTCTCTTTTTAAAAATAAAATAAAAGGTTAAAACAGAGCTGTGGTCACAGGAAAAAAAAATTCTCTACTGTTACAAGGGAATGAAAACATCTGCATGAAGAGAAAACACTGAAAGTAGAGAACTGTGTTATTCTTAGGAGAGACTGTTAGGATTAAGGTTTAAAAAAATCTTTTTTAAGGTATCCAGTTTCTATGGGTTTCAGTTACTTCAAGGATCAGGCATTTAAAAGACATATTCTTGATCTAACATTTTGCAGGACCTGAATATTTTGAAAGACTTCCTGCACATACATGCCAGTTATTTGATCTGATCATTGTTTTAATAAAACTATTATTGAACTAACCACGAGTTAATTTCTTTGGCCCTCTGGGAGCCAGCCACAAATAGTAGCAAGTTATTGTTTAACCTGGCTAAAGCTGAGCTCCTTGTATTCCCTTCTAACTCCCACCATTGACAAAACCACTTACACTTGGATTTTTTTTTTCTTAATGGAGTTACTATTATTCAGAAAACATAGTGTGAGGCTCTGAGAAGTTGTCTTCATGTAAGCATTTTCTAATCCTCTTTTATACACTTTTTTTTTTTTTTTTTTTTTTTTGGTATCCAAGGATGTGAACAGATGCTCTGTAAGGACAGAAGGGATTGTCTGAGATCTGTTGTGTACAGCAATTGGCACAGAGAAGCACTAACAGTGACTGAACTGTGCCTGGCCTCTACTTCAGTGAGAGGGTATTAGAGAATTCACTGAAATTGCTTCCTTCTGGTAACCTGCAAAATGGGATAACTTTCAGCGAATTTTCCAAGAGCGGAAAATAATTAATCAAAATGAAAGGGTGTTTTATTTAAACTATTCTGGAAAATTTATGAATTTTGGTTCAGGATTGGGTAATTTCATTTTGAATTCTCCATGCTGTCATGTTTCCATGAACACCTCCAACTGCAATGTACCAGGACCTGGCAGCAGAGTGCAGGAGCAGCAGGTGAGATAGCAGCCGCCACCTCGCCATCACACCCGTGCCGGCTGTGCTGCTGCTGGCAGGGGCAGTCCAGGGGTTAGCAGCTGGCAGCTTTTCTGTTTTGAAATCATTAATAGTAGCTGCTGCTCAGCACAGACATTCACAGCAACACAAAGTGTTTCAAAACTTCCTTCTGTGTTTCTAGTGAGACTTTGAAACCAAAAAGATGCCCGTGCAAATAGGCCAGTGAGACAAGAGCGGTGTTTGTTGGGAGTGACTGCATGAGACTACTATTATGTTCCACAGTGATGTGTTAGTAAGATATGCATGACGTATACCAGACGCTCTGTTTCTAGCAAACACATTCCCCTGCACACAAGCATTAGCTCTGATGTTTACTGCTCCCTGAGTCCGGACGATAGCAGGCTGTAGCTTGATTTTGTTGGGACATCAGAACTGTTGCTCCAGTGTAATGGAGGTCTATACTGGCTTAGACATTTAGTTTAAATGTGAAAGAAGCCAATCTTTTCCAAAAAGATGAGACAGCCACTGTGCAGTCTGTGAGTGTGTAGTGTAACACAGGAAGCGGTGGCTTTGCTCTAAGGAGGACAAGGTGCACAGAATAACCAAGATCTCTTGGAAACAGCCGTGCACTTGAGCGCAAACAAATGTGAATGGATGTACCTGGGGACATGAGGTGCTGGACTACACCTATGGAAGGGCTATGGTCATTGAGAAGGGGTGATGTATCCTGGAGGACAGTGATTCTGCAGAGGATTTCAGATCAGAGGGCAACTAGCTTCAGAGGCCTTCTTAGTCTGGTATTGTGGCCAAAAGGATTAAGGCAGTCTTTGAATGTAAAAAAACAAGCAGAAGACATAAACAGGAGCCTTAGACTTGTTTTTACCTGTGTGAAGAGTGCTTTACTGGTGTGGACCACATAGAATGGGATGTCTTCTCGTGCAACTCACAGTCCAAAAGAAAGCTGGAAAACAGGACGGTGGAAGAGAAGACCAAGAAAAGACCTGTTGGGATGGGGAAGTGGGAAGTATCTGGGAAAGATCTTCTATGTTCCTCCATGGTTGAGGTCATCTGATGACCAAAGATTTCCAGGATGGTGCTGAAGTCTCCATTTCTAGAGATGGATGAAACAAGATCATGAGACCAGCTGTCTTCCTAGAAGATGTGCTCTAGTTGAACTCAGCACTTGAGCTTAGCTTAGTGGCAACAGAGCATAGTTACTTGATCTTTTCTACATAACTCCATTTGCAATAAATATTTTCAGCTCAAAAATACATCAGATCTATGGGTGGAAGTAATAAAATAATTTGTTAGCTGTGTCAGGCTGTGTTTTTTGGAAAAGCAGCCTGAAAGTACTTTAAAATAACTGCATGCTAAGGTGTTTACTGGCCTTGTAGCTGTTCCAGTTGGCCACCGGGGAGAATTCTTTTCTGTTTACCATTGGTCAAAGATAGGCAGACCTTTCTGATTCTGTGCAGTAGGTGAAGCCAGTCAAGGAAATGCAGAACACAGTGATGCTATACAACTTGTCCCAATACCACCAGGCTTTAAATAAACCATAAACACTCCCTGGAATGGTTTATGAGTAGGCAAATAAAACAAAAACAATTTAAAGGTGATAAAATTCTGTTGACATGAATACCGTTCAGGTAAACCACCTTGGACATATTTCAAACACAAGCCAGCACCTATTTAACTTTATCCCAGATGAATGAAACAGTTCACATGTGAGGCTTTGCAAATACAAAAGGTCTTGTTTGCCTGCAGACTCTGCTGCCTGACAGCTGTCCTTGACAACAACACTGTGCTTTTTCAAATCAGTTCAGCAAGCTTTGCCCCCACAGAGGTGGCTGTTGAGCCTCAGCTGTGAGGCTTTCAGAACATCACTGCCTCCACATCCTGTTATCTGGAGCCAGTAGATACTGGGATGGAGGGACCTCTGCTGCTGCACCCACTCTCATCGGTGTCCTTGGGAGTAGTAATTGGATGAAGAGGCAGAAGTAAGAATTTTTACCTGGCAGATAGTCTATGTGAGATTGTAACTGTGTTTGAGGGTCTTCCAAGAGCTTCTTGGGGGACACAAAGCCTTTCCTGGTTTAGCATCACTTTTAAGGATTGCTTTATTGTTACGGAAGAAGTACAAAGGAACAAAGTAGGGATGAAGATATCCTTTCTGGGCCCCTCAGCTCTAAGGACAGGTCCCATCGTGGTGCCAGTGTGTGTAAGTTTTCTCTGTTAATAGGGTGGAGCTGCTATTGTAGTTTCCCACTCCGAAGGAGCAATAGTATTTTCCTTTGCAGCAGTTTTCAATACATTGCTCTAATCTTCAAGCAAGGCTGCTTGTCTGGTGAATGTGTAGCTCTAATTCAGACCAAGAAACTCCCCACAGACTGGGAAGCATTGCTGTATTTTAGCTCTGTTTCTCTTACAGTTAGCACCATTGTTGGTGGTAGATGTCAGCTCGAAATTAGAGCCCCATTTCTGTTGTTTCCCTGGATGAAAATTTAAAGTAGCTTCAGCGCTGCTGGGGAATCAGTCTATATCTCATATCCAGGTAATGGATTTGTCTCAGGATGTTTTCCTCTGAAAAAATTGCTTGTACTAAAAGGACAGGATAAGGAACACAAAGGCAGTAGCCCATACTCAGTGCTCTCTGCACCTGTTGCTCTCATCTTACTATTATGAAACCCAGAAAATAACCAAGAATTCACTATCCCTTTCGGTACTGTGAAAAATTAAAAATAACAAAAGTATGCTCTTCTTGATATACAGAAGTTCTCAGACTAATTATAGCTCAGGGACAAGAATGACTGATGGGTGAAGTTTAAGAGTAAAAGGGAAAGAACATTTTTAGACATTGAAGAAATTAATTAGTGTCGTTCACAGAGTGCTGGGTTGTTTTCCTCTTTTTGGTCCTGCTCACCCCTGCTCATCAGTTTATTATTCATCATTTTCTGAAGGGACACAAAACCAACCTGTGGGAGGACAGACATCTTTCTAAAGAAAGATAGAAATTGAAATGAACTCAAAATTTGCAAAAGTGCCTACCATAAAGAATAATCTGTACTGATGCACTGGAACAGTTTTGGCTATGGGGGATACTTAGAGGCCTTTAGGAATAGATGTAGAGAAATACATCCAGGAAATGACCCCACCTTAGGGTACCAGAATGGCCCATATGATTTCTGTGGGTCCACTGAAGGTCTGTTCCTTACCGGCTAATAGCAGAGTATTCCACTGATCTTTTTAGTACCATAAAATCTCAACCTAAAGTAGTGACGTGACCCTTTTCTTTTAATCTTTACATCTCCTGGCCTCATGGTAAGGCATTTTGTCCTTGCATACTTTATTTCCTTATCTAAACAATGGGAATATTTACAGCACTTCCCCAAACAGGTTGGATTAATGTCCTAGAATAGTGCCAATATGCCAGTTGTGAGGGGGTTAAAGTCCTGCTCACAGGCTGTGACAGCCGCTAACCAAAACAGGGTCAGGGAGGGAGCTCTTGGCTGCTGATCACCCACACTGCTCCCCTCTTCACCTGCTTCATTTGGGCTCACACCCTGCTAGGACCCTCTGGGACAAGTCCCTGGGTAGGGTCCTAAATTCTTTGCCTCTGGTTATCTCTCTCTCTGAACGCATCTTGGACTTGATTCACAAGTATGTTAATACAGTTCAGATTTGGTGCAGCCCTGCTGAAGTTAGGGATTTGGAGAAATGCAGTAAAGAACAAGACTTTTAACTGGTTTGCTTATCATGTTGGTCAATGCTTACCAGGAACAAATATATTTTAGGATTATTTATCTGTGAATGGCTAGCCACAAGTAATTCTGATAGTACTATATGCTTAATTTCTCTTGCTGTCTATCTAGTGTTGGTGGTATATTTAGTCCAGAAGTTCATTGAAGGGCTGGTGTACCCTATGCACAATGTTAAACTGAACGGGGAGAGTGGAAATGAGTTGGCTACAAAACTATACCTAACATCAGCTTGTAGTGAAATTATTGCAGAGCTACATCATCTAAAGCTGGTCATCTAAATCCCATGGCTTTGTTCTTCTGCCTTGGTTGGCTAGTAAAGTGTTGGAGGATTTATGCTAAAACACTCTTTTCCTCTCGTTTCCCCCTGTGATTTGTTACATTTTGAAACCTACAAGAGACAGTAAGATAGCAGGCAAAATATTTTCAGCATGACACATTTAGACATGTTTAAACATAGTACAACATATATTCTTTTGTGGACAAATATATAAAAAATGTTACATATATGTAGTACATATTGCAAGTATTTAAAATATACATGCAATATAACATAGTAATTATAAATTTTATGTAAACAGAGACACACACACACACACTTACTTATTTGCCTACCTGCCTGTATATGAGCACTTGTGCAAATATACAGAAGAAGAGAAAGTACTTATTAATGTCAGCATGCATCTGGAAAGAAAATATCAAGGGAGTCAGGCCAAAATGTGTTCCATATTTGTTCATTTTTACTTGTGCTGTTGGGAAAATAGTAGCTACAATGTACATATTAGATAGGCTGTATATAATATGATCCAAATCTTCTGGTGTAATATTGGATCTGGGTTCATTGGTAGGTTTCTTGCTCAATTCTACTGCTATAAAGAGACATGGCTGGGTAATTCAGCATAATTCCAATCTGGATTTCAAATATCAAAGTATATGAGTGCTCATATAGTTTGTATATGTAAGGGTGTCCTAAAGTTTTGGTCTTGCTTGTTACAGGGGAAGATGGAGGGATCTACAGATATGAAAAGGGTGTGGGTCAGAAGACAGGAAGAAAGGGAGCTAGCTGTCTCTCTTCTAACTTAAACCAGGCTGCTGTGAACACAAGAACGCTGTACATGCAGATTGAGGTTACCAAGGGACATAGACACCTCTGCCTTAAGTTGTTTTCCTTATTAAACTGGCAATGTAAGAAGTAAGCAGTGTAAAATTCTCTACATCAACTCAAAAGCACTGAAAGATCATCCATGCCCTGGAAAATTAAATCGACTTTATGGTCAGACAGTGCCCAGCAGTGTAATCCAGAGACACAAGAGGATTTGGATTATAAAGTACTCAAATTAAAGGAATGCTTGTATTCTGGGAGTTTGATTCTTCCTACCACAAATGGTGTTTGGATCTGGGATTTTTGTTTGGACCTGCCTGTGCCTCTTACAAAACCAAAACAAGTAAGCCGTCATTTTTACAAAAGCTCAGATGTACTTTCGTTTTTTGCAAAGACAGACAAATAGTACCAACGTATTAAAAAACATAGCTACTAAAATGTGTTGCAATTTTTTCTGTTCCTTTCCCCCCACTTTCTAAGTTTGCCTGCTTTTTTGTGCTGTTCATCTTGTTTGCTTGTAAAATCTTCCTTGGGGCCACATTCGTGCAGACATACTAAAACATTTTTGACTCTGAAGGAATCCCCTGAGGTAAAATTTACTCAGATAATATCTTGGTTACTACCTAACCTGTTTGGGTTATTTTTGAACACTGTAAAGTGGTAGCACCAACAAAGAAAAACTCTGCATGGTACATACCAGTAGCAGCTCACTTCAAGTAACATAGCAACTCTCCTTTTGCACAAAACACCTACATTTTGTGGCTCTCCAAGGATGTCAGAAATGAGAACCTGAAATGCTTGAGGTGATCACCCCCTGCTCGCTATCCAACATTTTAGCTCCTTTGCGTGAAAGCAAAAATACATTTAGATTTACCTGATCATGGACATAAACAGACAAAGGATGCCAAGTATACATAACAGCAGAGAAGTAGTAAAGAGGTTGCAAGATGAATGAACTGGACAAGCAGTGCTGACTAATCACTTTATAACCAGCTGTGATTAGGCACAGGGCCCAAACTGAAAGCCAGGCTCTGAACACGCCTGAGTTTTCTGATTGAGATCAAAACCTCATGGCTCTTTGTTTCTATAAAACGTCGAAACAAGTCCCCGGTTCTTCAGTTTGGAAATAAATTAAGATTTGGATTCCAAACCTGTAGCTCAGCTTCATCTCTAATAACACTGATGTTCCACAGGTTTGGATTTCCAGCCATTCCTCCAGAGTGTGTTGTAAGAGGAATGGTGTTCCAGAGGAGGCTGCCAACCTGGCAGCGCTGCTCCTTCTGCCACGTGTCACACAGGGGTTGAAAACAGCAGCTCTGCTGACCAGCTCCGCCAGCACTGTGTGTCCGGGAAAAGAGGGCGAAGCGATAGGCCAGGATTTCTCTGCCTGATAGAGAAAATATCTTTTTTCCTCTCTGCTGCTGCAAACTTCGGAGAGAGCATAAATGAAAATTTATCTGCTTTGGGAGGGCAAGACGGGCCCTAAAATGGTGGGAAAGTTTTTAAAGGAAAAGCAGGTTAAAAGAAAAGCTATTGGGCATAAGAAAAGACCATGAAGAACAAGTCTGGACATATCAGTCAGAATGAATTGAATTATAGCTATGCAACTTTTAAAAATAAATACATCACTATTAAGCTCTACAGACCTATTCTCTAAGAGGAATTTGGGTTGTGGTAGGTATACCATAAAGCACAGTCTTGTCAGACTCCTCTATGGTGCTGAGGTGTTTACCCATCAGTTCACAGAGGAAGAAGCCAAGGCCCAGGGAGATCAAATGACTTGACTAGATTTATCTGCTGGGGCAGGTGCTTCTTCTCCTACACACTGCCCTTACGTTTCTGCTCAGTAGTGCTCCTCTTTGCAGGCAACCAGTGGGCCTTTTAAAATGTAAAGTGCGTTCTGTTGTGTAAGGATGGTTCTAGCAAAGTTTTCAAGGAGAGCTACTGTTTTGGTTCTGTGTTTGAACAGTGCTGGCAGGGTTCAGGGGAAAACACCTTGCTCCTGCAGCAACAGAGGTGAATAACAACTGGGGGCATTAGTAGTTGCATGCAATGACAGGAGCAGGCCTGACCTTGTGAGAAATTCATCTGTGAAAAAGTTGGTATTTCACATTCTGGTGAGTTTTGTTAATAGTGGAGTGATCCTGCTCTAAACTATCTTTAGATAGTTTTTAACTTCTATTGATTTAAAGGAGGGACAGGCAGCACAATGCATATAGGAACTTAGAGTCAGCTTCAATTTATTTTCTTACAATAAGGACTTTCTTTTGAATAAAATCATGGAATAATTCACACAGTAACAAGCTGTTCCTTCAAGAAATTGCTGGTAAAGGTAGGATAAACTGTATATTTTTTTATATAAAAAGAAACCTCCAAGGATGAAGTTTTCTAAGAGAAGATCCGAGAAAATTCTAGGCCTGAGCATTTTTTTAAAGCTGCTTTATCTATCAAAACTTGTAGGCAGAAATCCTTCCTGGACAGGATTACATGTCTGGTGCCATGTTTAAAGTCTTTTTCTTTTCTCCCCTTCCAATTCTGAAGTGTCTTTTTATTTTTCTTCTTGAGAGTCTAGATTGGAAGGTCTGGAACCTACTTTTAGGACTGGAATGATCTTAGTATGATCTCAGGGATTCAGAGAATTCTCGGAGTTCAAACTATTCCTATTTACTAATCTATATGTGAATTTAGGGAATTAAATTTGAGTGCCCATCACAAAAAATGAGGGTCAGCACTAGCCAGCAGGGTAATGACATCCATTTTTCAGACAGACTCAAGCACTCTGAAGTTTCACAGATTATCTTGTTGAAAGCCTACAGTGTGATCTGAAGCAGAAAAGTATTTATTTTTAAATGTATTTCAGTTGATAGTCTGCTTGGTGTAAACACCAAACTATTGCAATTTGCTGAACAATTAAGCTCTGATTCTCTAAAGCATGTAAGTATGTATGTTTTAAGTGTCATTGACCTTAGTAAGTGCTTACATGACTCGCTTATGTCTTTTATTTAATCAAGACCTTACGGTTGCTTTTTGTACTGAAGCTGTCAATGCCCAATCCAACAGATACAGTGCATGTTCATGCCTTGTTTACTAATCAAAACACACTGTTTTGTTTAAAGCCAAATTAAATTCAATTGTTTTGGTTTGTGCTTTCAGAAGCAGACCGAGATGTGTGAGAGTGCATTACAGACTTTGACGTACTCCATATTTTTCTGTTCTTTTATTATTTGTAGCTACCTAGATAAATTCAGGGCAACCTTATCCTCCTCTTGAAGAACTTGGGTAGTTCTTCAGATTATTGCTCCTTGCTTTAGCTGGGTGTGCCTTTAGTTTTTAATTAACGCTGTTAAATAAACAAAACAACCAACAAACAAATCCTGAAGGAAAATAAACCACAAGAACGATGTTGAAATACTTACACGAGCTAAACCCCGAGTCGCAGGAGGTGCAATATCATGGCCATGACTCTGCCCTTGACTTGTCCTTTTGGTCTAAGAGGAGGCGTTTGTTCCCAAGCAGAGGGGGAAAGGTGATACAAGGCTCAGCGCAGGTACAGACCGTGACTGCCCTCTCAGAATCTGGGGGTGGGCATTGGCCTCCTTTCCTCAGTTTCGCCTCTGGCGAAAGGAAATACCAATACAAAAGTCCTGTAGGAAATACTTAGAAGCAGTGATGTTCTTTGTTTCTGTGGTTTGAGATGTCTTCTCCCCTTGCCCCTCTGCCATGAGAGATTGGGAGGCAGCACAGTTCATAGGTGCCATGTTGAAAACGGCCAAGGAGAGGTGTCTCCTGAGGCTCCCATTTATCTCTGTGTGGATCCCAGGTAGAGCCAAAACTGGGCCTCTGTCTCCTGCTGGTACTCCATGTCAAGAAAGAAGTTCCCAAGGCTGAATTTGTGGTCTCTTAATCCCAGAGAAGGAATAAATCCCACTGATAATCTGGGTTTTCGTTGTTACTAGGCATACTGAAACAGTGCATCAGAAGCAACGAGCCTGAGCACTGCTGAGGCTTGATGGCAAAATCCTGGAATAAAGGGGTAAGGTAAATTTTCCAACTTAATAGCATTTAATTAGTTTAATTTAGAGACTTTAGAATGTCGCTAGAATGGATTTTCCTTTGTTTAGCTTCTTTTGGTGTGTCTTAGCAGATTTTAACTATCTAAAACTGACTCTTGGTTGATGGGACCTTAGGTGGTACAGCACATATCCTTTAGTGGAATAATGAAGTGTTTACATTATGCAGTCCTATTGTGAGATCAATCAGGCTACAAGGCTGGATGTATAAACAGTATCTGCAGGTGGTCCCTGCATCTCATTGCCCAGAAGACATGCTTTAATCCTCAGGAAGTAGGCAGAATAGAGGTTCCAGGAGGCAGCCAGCCCAAGCAAAATAAAAGAACAAAACCAGCCTGAACAATGCAATGCATGTCAAGCTCATAGCGCAATCACTACAAATAGCAGCTGACAGGAGACTTTATGACAATTCACCCACCAGCTAAAATTGCCAAACTCGGGATCCTGGGATTAACGAGCATCTTACTCAGGCGGCACAAGCATGAAATGTGAGGCAGAAAGGGTGGATAATGCATCTCATGTGGCCTCCAAATGGTTTGCTTCCTTTCAAACTGACTTGTTACTGGACAAGCTCTCTTGTGGAAAATATCTCTGTGTCTTTGCATCTGCTCTGTTTTACTCAGCTGCTATAGCCCATAAGTATTTCTGCTCCCTGATGCTGCAAGCAGAATGCTAATTATTGAGTTACTTGGATTGCAAGGTGGGAGGCAAATTACGGAACTGAGCATTTACACGTTAGTACTTTTGGTGTGGGGTGTGTGCTAATAACTCTCAGGCACACAAGCACTCAAGGGGTGTGAGCAAAAAAGTGTAGCTCAAGCTGGTTTGAATAGAGATGGCCTCTGAAAAAGTTTTAGCAATGTTCTCCCTGGGCTCTGTGGAGTGGAGGAGAGGTTTCACAGAGTAAGGTCAGAAGGGTCTAACTCATTAAAAAGAGACAGAAGATTTTGTGATTGTGGAATAACAAGAGAAGCAAATGTCAGTTCAGAGGAAAAACAAAAATACTAAAAAAATGTAAAGTCCTATAGTTGAGTTGCCTTAGATGTAGCTTGCTATCAGGTTGTTTTAATTAGAGTCATGAAGCAGGGAAATGCCAACAGAGATGTTCTGCAGCAAGAAAAAAATTGTTTTCAAGTTGCAACATGGCACGTAATGGAATTTAGTTGTCCACATGGGTGCATTCTCTTCCTCTTTTTGAAAAGAGCACCTAAACCAGTTGAGTCAGAAAGTAGTGAAGGGTAAAGCTCAGGATGTCTAAAGCTCTCCTGTCTCTTTAGATTCTTATCTAAGTGTATTTAAGCATTTGGAAAAGGCCTGCAATCTCATGAGACCTTGTTTGTTCCCCCCCAAAGTGTTCACACATTTCTTGATCATGAAACAGCCAGTCGTACCTCAGGAATGGGTGGGTGGTGGGAGATAGGGAAAACTTTATTTATTTATTTATTTTTAGCACCTTTGCATTTCGGCAGGTTTTTACAGTGTGTGGAAAAAGGAGGAAAAAAAATGTGAGTCTGCTCCTCTGCTGCTAAAGTAATTCAGGTGAAATTACATGCGAAGATGTGGGCAGTTTGTGTTTTTGCCAAACAAGTCCATCTCAGCTGTGTGAAGGTGACCTTTTTTATGGGAACAAAGATTGTAGTTGGGGTCTGCTACAGGCCACCTGAGCACAGAGCAAGTGGATGAAGCCCCCTATAGACAGAGAGGAGCAGCTGCGCACTCACAAGCCCTGCTCCTCATGGGAGATTTCAACCACCCTGATATCTGTTGGAAGAACAACACAGCCCAGCACAGGCAGGCCAGGAAGTTCCTGGAATGTGCTGATGACAACTTCCTTCTACAGGTGATAGAAGAGCCAACGAGGAGACGGGCTATGCTGGACCTTGTTCTCACCAACAAGGAAGGGCTGGGGGGGAATGTGGAACTCAAGGGCAGCCTGGGATGCAGCGACCATGAGATGGTGGAGTTCAAGATCCTCAGGGCAGTGAGCAGGGCACACAGCAAACTCACTACCCTGGACTTTAGGAGAGCGGACTTTGGCCTCTTCAGGGACCTGCTGGGAATAGTCCCACGGGATAAAACCCTGGAGTGAAGAGGGGCCCAAGAAAGC
>NW_010140407.1:8446-10528 GCF_000699245.1 Pterocles gutturalis | reverse complement strand
GCTGCCGTGCATCCTGGGGGGCAGCAGGGCTGGTGCCGGGGCCGGGTGCTGGCAAGCGCGAGGTGATGCTTCCAGCCCCCCTCACGTTGCCAAGGAAACCTGGATTTTCCTTTTTCTTTGCGATGCTTTGGGGCCGGAGCGGTATGCAGAGCAGGGCAGCCCCAGCCCCAGAGTCGTCCGCTTTGCTCCAGCCCTTTCCTTTGTGCCAGAACATATCCGGCTTTTCCGTGTCCAGTCCCGAGTTTGCTCCCTGATTTGATTTCTGCGCTGTTTCTGCCCCAGGTGTCCCCGTTAAGCAGAGGTGTCTGGGAGGGAATGGGATGTGCACAGAGCCGCTGGGTCATGGTGCGAGGTGGCACCGGTGTCCCCTGCTCATCCCCAAATGTCGCATGGCTCCACCCGAGGCTTTCTCTGCAGTTCCCGTTGCCAGAAACCCCTTAACAAGCTCAATTTAATTTTTTTTTTTAATGAAAAGGAGCAAAGCAAGGAGCAGGACGGGGTGCATGAGCGAAATATGGAACAAACTTATCCCCAGCAGCGAAGGTGCTGCGGGGAGGAGGGGAGGGACGGGGAGGTGTCGCTATGGGCAGGAGGGAGAACATTTTAAATAGAGAAACTTTTAGATGGTGATGTCTGTGAGAAGGATGAACAGATTTCCCAGGAAACTGTGCTGAGTTAGGGGGAAGGTCCCTGCAACCCCAGGTGACAGTGTCCAAGTCCATCCCCCTTGGGGACAGCCCTTGGGGTGGCAGCAAGCGGCGCCCAGCTGCACCGTCCTTGGGCGTGCAGTGGTGTGTTTTGGGGACCCTCCTTCTCTGCTTGCCCGAAATGGAGAGATTTAGCCCCAAAACTTGTAGGTTGGGTTCTTGTCAATGCTTGGGGTGGGAGCAAGATGATGCCTGGGGAAAGGGACAGCTGGGGCCAGCGCAGAGGAGGGGGTGCAGGACTCACGGTGCTGGCACCCTGCTTGTGTCCCTTGTCACCAGGCTGGCATCAAGGCATGACCGAGTCCTTTACTTATGGTGGCGGTGATGGATTTAGGGCAGGCACCTCCTGCCCGTCCCCATGGCAGCTCCGTGTCACCGCTCTGTCCCTAAGGAAGGTGCAGAGACAGGAAGGTGCAGAGACCGGCAGCAAGCGCTGCTGCTTGTTTCATCCCGCGGAACCGGGGGCAGAGGGGGGGTCCGCACCAAAGGACGATAAATGTCAAGTTGATTTGAAACACGCTCATTTGCAGCTTCGCCTGGGAGGGAGAATGGCAGAGGGGGGGTCCGCACCAAAGGACGACAAATGTCAAGTTGATTTGAGACACGCTCGTTCGCAGCTTCGCCTGGGAGGGAGAACGGTTCAGCTGAGCGCCCTTGGTCCGGATCGCGTGAGACCTTCCTGCTGCCCTCTGCACGGCGGGGTTTGGCCGGGGACAGCCCCGGGAGCGAGAGCTGACCGCTGGGATACGGGAGCTGCCTGGCTGCTTGCTTTTCTTTGTGGCTCCTTGCAGCTTTTGTCAGTTTTAATGTCCCCTGATGTGCCTCCGGCTTTACGACTGTCTGGGGGAGAGCAGCAGACAGCGGCTTTGGGTTCTGGTTGGTGGCTGAGGTGTGGGAAAACGGGAGCTGAGTCCCCGAGTTGCCGTCCCCACACGATGCCGGCCAGGATGCGCGGGTGGGGACCCCAACGTGGTCACCCCCTTGGCCCTGTCCCCTGCTGGGGGCATCTCCAGGGGTTTGAGTCCCATCCACCGCTCCTGGGCTGGTTGCGTCTGCCGAAACCCGCTCCTGGAGGTGCGGGATGGGGGGGTGCGCGGTGGCGTTTTTTTTGCTGCTTGATTGTTAACTGGTGGAGACGTGTCCAAACCAAAGGGTTATCTTCCTCCCAGCGGAGATGGAGCTTCGTGGTGGGGTTTGTACCTGAACCACGGGCGGTTTGCCATCACCCTGCCGTGGTGTGCTCCTGCCACGGGGCAGTGGTCGAGCCCCCGTCCGACCTGCTCCGCCGGTGGGTGCAGGGGTTGATGCTGGAGGCTGCAGCTTTTTAAACCTTAAACCCGCACAGTGAGGTTCAGCCAGAGCTCATCCACCAGCA
>NW_010140407.1:7109-8383 GCF_000699245.1 Pterocles gutturalis | reverse complement strand
GAGAGATTGCCTGGAGCTGGAGGAGGGATGGAGAGAGGGGTTTGAGGATGGCTGCAGCAGCACAGAGGGTGTGCACCGGGCTGCCGGTCGGTGTTCCTCAGGAGGGGGTGGTTTCCAGGCTGGTTACTTTGTCATTAGCACAAAATTGATTGGATTCACACTCCTGGGACAGGCGCTTCCATGCACTCGGCCTCCCGAGAGAAGGCTGGGGCAATGAGTGCGGTATTGCATCTCAATTATAGAGAAAAGCGATTATTTATATGAATATTCTCAGGGCTCCATTAAAGGTTGGTAACATTCATTTTGAATGATGAGGTTTTTAGTTGGTCTGTTGAAGTTGAGACTATTTTACAATTGTTGACTTTAATACGCGTTGGGTACCCAGCGGGGCTCAGCAGAGCGTGAGAGCAGGAGCCATTGAGCTGCGCTGATTAATCTGTGTCTCGTCTGCGATGCCCCTTTCAGAAATGACAGCACACCTCCGTCCCCTGGCACCGCTTGCCTTGCTGTCCGTGCTTCTCCTTGGGCACTCCGGGAGCACCTTGGATTTCTGCTCCAAGGCATTATCGTTAGTAAGAAAAAGGAGGAGGAGACCTGTCCGTAGCTTGAATTTCAGAGAAGAAAATGCAAAGGAAGACGCGGGTGAGGGAAGGTGTCCGTGTGTGCGGTGAGCACGTTGTGCAGCAATTCGATGGCGTTCAAGCGCTGCAGAGGGTGAAGGGAGCAGTGGGGAGCCTCTGCTCACGGCTCAGAGGGATGGAAAGATGCTCGTTTGGACAGTCATGAATTTTTCACAGCGCTTTCAGCTCCGGGCTGAAAAACCAGCTTGGGACGTGGCTCCCTGAGCCTGCTGCCCATCGCATCTCCGGTTTGATCTCCAGAGGGACCCTTGGGGCGCGGATGCGTCAGGGATGGAGCCGTGGTTGTTTGCGACTGCGCTGCGACGTGATGGCCCTGCGAGCGGCCGGGGGGAGAGGAGAAAGGTCACATCGGATACAGCCCATGAAGGCAGAGCGGGGTGTTGGGTGCTAAGGGGAGCGTTTCGCGCGGCGGTGACTCATGTGGGACCCGGAGGAGCGCGGCCGCACGCACGCGCTCGCTCGGGGAAAGGTTGCTTTAACCTTTCGTTAAACCTCCCATTAATTGTCACCTCACCAGCACATATTTTGACATTTGCATCTATTAAGCACCTCCACAGATTGAAACGACTTGCTCAAAGTCGTTAAGCTGCTGGGTGAGGGGGGGGAAAGCGGGGGGGGGGAGGCTGGGCGGGA
>NW_010140407.1:5724-7078 GCF_000699245.1 Pterocles gutturalis | reverse complement strand
GGGCAGCCACGGGCCAGCTCTGCCCCGCTTCTCTGCTCGAGGCAAGATGCCACCAGCAAAAACCTGGTCCTGTAAAAGTGGAATCTAAAAAGAAAGATAAAATAAAAATAGATAAAAGAAAGATAAAACTAAAAAGAAACCCACAACCGGGCTCTCCTGGGTGCCTGTGCATGCCGTGCATCGCTGTTCCCTGTCCTCCCCGTGCACCCCAGGGTGGGTGTCCCTCGGCGGAGCAGGGCTGTGTCACTGCCGGTGATGGGAAGGTCCCTGGCTCTGGGCTGCTTTCGGCTCCGTGGCCACCAGCTCGGCTCCCCCAGGACCTCCTCTGGCTCCTGGGCAGGTGAAGGCTGAGGATTGGGGTCCAGGAGATGGTGTGTGAATAACCACCTGATGTCAGCATGACAGGGGCACGGTTGGGACATTTTTCTCCGCAGCCCAGGGGGTGTCACAGCCCATCCTGCTGGCACCATTAAAGGGTCTCTAACACCCCACCGGCAGCAGCTCGTATTTCAGAAACTCATTTGTAGGCAGACACTTGGAAAGCCGGCGGAGAGCTGATAATGTGCATTTATCTCTGCGGCATCGTTTCGAGCTGGTGATCGGTGTTTTTGTAAGTGATAACAGCCACAAAGGTGACAAAAGCCAATTAAATACGGTGTTTGCAGCAGCGGGAATGAGAGCCCGCTGAAATATGCATGTGGAAGCGCCTCTTCTTTCTTATCCCCCCCAGATCTCGCAGGTCTGCTGCATTAAACAGCGGTGAGCAGTGGCCTGAGAAACCGTTTGCATGCTAGAAATGAAACATTAAATATCTGTGATGGGTTCGGGCTATGTGGGGTCGAGGAGAGCACGGGTCTGTCCCTGCTTTTGGGGTAGTTCTGGTTTACTTTAGGACAGTTTTCTTCTGCTGGTGGGAGAAGAAAAAGCAATTCTGGAGGCTTTTTTCAGACAAATCTCCTGTGAAATTGCCTGGGAATCCCCCAGGGTAAGGCATTTGGTAGCTTATTAGGGCTTAAAATCCTTTTTTAATGGTGTTTTAGCTGCATGGCAGGCAGCAATGTGCCGTGCCTCGCTTTGTGGCCGCTCTGCTCTTGAGCGCGGGTGAGCTGGGGATTGCGGCGGTTTGCTTTTCCAGGTGGTGGCTGGCTCGACCCTGTCATCGCTGCTGTTTTTCATCACCTCTTGCGTAACCTTGATGGGACCCATCCTCCAATCCCTGGAAAATTTGGAGCCAAAGCTGCACCATTAGTTTTTATCTTTCGAAATCCAAGCGGCGGAGTTGAGCTGTCTGGGCACGTCGGAAGCTTTGGAGATGTTTTAGCTTCATCCAGCTTAACGTATGTGTGTCATGGGC
>NW_010140407.1:5135-5707 GCF_000699245.1 Pterocles gutturalis | reverse complement strand
TTTATTAACGCCTCTAATGGGTAAACCCCCGAGTCCAGTACAGAGCTGCCCCGGAGCAGCAGAGAGGAGCTGAGCCGCCCTGCGATGCTGAAGCGGGTCTGCGGTGCCTTGCCTGCAGTTCCCTCCCCAGAAAAGCAATTCCTCTCCATCTCCAGTGCCTGCCTTTGCTGTGCTTCCCTACTGCCCCCATCCCCACAAACCTGTTTCAGATTTTCCTCCCCCACACCCTTTTTCCCCCCATGAAGGTGGGATTCCCGCGGGTCTCAGCCGTGCCGGAGCGGGCAGCTCTGCGCGATGTGCCCAGCCACGCTCGCACGGTTTAGTTCTTCGCTCCTGCTGGGGTGTTGGGCTGTAAGACAGCACTAAAGTGGTTTTATTTCTCCGATTGCTTTTTTTGCAGCCAGCATTTCGGAGGGGCGGGGCGGTGGGGCTCTGCTGGGCAGCATCCGCGGGGCTTTGCGGCTCTGCCTGCGCCTGCCCGCGGTGGTGAATAGTCGTGAGAATAATGATTCCCCGGGACGGCTTTGTCTGAGCAGATTAATCCAGCTGGTGCCTTGGGTTTTGTTTTCTCT
>NW_010140407.1:0-5023 GCF_000699245.1 Pterocles gutturalis | reverse complement strand
TCCCTCAAACAAAAGCTCTTGTTCGTTGGGAGCCTGGGGGAGGAGAGGGGATGAGTGACTATACTGCAGATAATAATACGTGCCACTCTAAACTGCAAATTAATCATTTAGATTTTGTCTTTGTGTTCTGCTGTAAAAGGATTTTTTTGGTGAGGGTGATAATTAGGAGTGATCTGGTCTCGGTAGCTGGCTTCTCCTGCAGGGCTGCAGGGACGGCAGAAAGCAAGCTGACACCCTGCCTGGCCGACGTGGCTTTGTCCCGGCTCCTGCTGGCGTCGGGATCTCCACGGACAGCTTGGACGTGTGGCCGGAGGGCTCCCTTCAGGTCAAGCACGCTGTCACCGCTTCGTAATCATTGATGGCGACAATGCTCCAGGGACTCCTGCGCCTTTGCTCCGTCCCCGCCACAATCTGCTGCTACTCCCGGGTCCCCTTCACGTGCCGGTTTGGAGGACAGGGACCTCTCCAGGGTTATCTCCCATGGTGACAAACCTTCTGCCCAGCCCGGGGAGCTGTGTCCTGCCTGGGGGAGCTGCATCGCAGCCAAACCCTAACGAGCAGCAATCTTTTATAATAAACGGCGGCTGGTTTTGTCTTCGTTGAGTGTCACGGCAGCCGTGACGGGTGCCAGGAGCGTGTCACCAGAAGATGGAGGGGTGTCACACACGGGCAGCCGCTGATTCTGGCACGGGGACGGAAAACCTGATGGGGGATTCCTGCAGGTCTGGAGCAGGCACGCTTCTTCCCGTCTTTCTGAAATGGCTTTAACCTCCTGCTTGGCAGTCTTGCAATGGTGGATAGCTAGAAACATGAAAATTGCTGAGATCTGGTGATCTCTGCGCTTTCTTGTGCAGTAATGGCAAATGGTGATACCCAGAGGGAACTGGAATTTGATCTTTGGGGAGAAAAAAGCTTAAAGTTTGAATAGTGGCAACAGGGACATGCTTAAACTCTCCTAGAAATACAAACCTCATTATAGCGAGATTAATTTCCCACTAGGAACTTAACAGTTCTTCAAAGAGCAGCATGAATAATTGATGACATGTTGGCATCCAGAGTACCTTCCGAAAGGAAGCATGTTCATTTGCTGACCCAGGAGAATTAGCTTCATCGAGCCTCGCGGGAGGAGAAAATGTCACTCCCGGCTCCGGTAACGCTGCTGCCAGGCTCCAGGTCCCAGCTCACAGGTGGAGCTGTTTCTGAGCCCAGCCGTGTTCGCTTCCTTTAATCAGAGGATGCTCTTGCCGTGAACCCTGCGAGCGTGTCTCTGGCCCAGCATCCGTGCCGGTGCCCGCGGTCCTGTGTTGCTCTGGGTGTGTGTTAGCTCATGCCGAGGGTATTCTCAGCATCTCAGGCTCGTCCCTTTGCTCACAAAGGCATTTACTGCTGTTAAATCCATAATTCTTTCTGTTTCTTTCCAAGCTCTGCAGGCACAACCCTCCACGGAGCCGTGCTCTCCTTGTCTGCCCCAGAAATCCTGGCAGGCAGAGCTGCGGCGTTTCTCTTGTAGGTCGAAGTTATTTCCAAACCCTGCTTTTCTCTAATCCTCGCCCTCCCTCCAAGCCCAAGATTTTTCCCTCCGCTCAGACTGCGGGATCTGTGAGCTGCTTCTTGTTTTATCATGGCTGCGGACCCTCCTCCTCCTCCCCTGCCTGCCCAGGGGGGCTGTGCTGCATCCCCAGAGGAGTTTCCTGCCAGGGTAATTTTTAGGCAAAGACACCCATGGGTGGCCAAGAGCATCCTCTCGGAGAGCTGGAGGCATGGGATAAACTAATAGATAAACATGTGGGTCTGTGTTCCTCTGTCACTGCTGTCCTCACCTGCTTGTACATCAAGAAAAGGGGAAAAAATGAATCCCCTAACGCTTCTGATGCTGTTCCACAAGAGTGGGCTGTCGGGTCTGCCCATAACCTCCCAGCACAGCTCTGCCCGATGCTGCGTTCATGCGGGAGATGAGCCCGAGCAGGGGGCAGGCGAGCGGTGTCGCTGCCCCGTGGGACAGCGAGGATCCCCCTGCCCTGGGCCAGGACAAGGCGTGAGATCCCGGATGCTGCGACATCATTTTCTTTATTCCTGCCTATGTGATTACAGACAGATTTGGAGAGAAAAGTGAATTTTGTTTAGTGTTGGTTGTTGTTTTTTTTTTGACATCCCTGTAGGATGTTGTTCTCCTGTGTGTGTTTTCCTGCTCTTATGGCATATGAGAGTGACAAGTCATTTACTTGCCGCTGTAATTTATCGAAGCCCCATGAGCGATGCTCGCTATTCACTCGTTTGGGTTTCTAGAGAATCTGAAGGGCTTTTATTTCCCCTTGTTTTTTTGAAGAGGACTTCTCCCGAGGATTACGAGTGGCTTCCCGCGGTGGCTGCGGAGCTCATTTCATGCTCAGAACCAGCGCTGGCGAGGGCAGGAGCTCGGCGAGCCCCGTGAAACCCAGACCCTGGGTTTGCAGGAGGGTTTTCTGGCTGCTGGCTGAGCCGGAGAGCGGCGGCGCGGGGCTCTGATCCCTGCCTGGCCGCGTAAGCCGCCCTGAATAGGATTTAAAACTGCAGCCTGCTTAATTTCACCCGGTTCTTGCAGCTTGCCAGGGACTCCGGGGCTTGGGCGATGGGTGATAAGGGAGAGGTTTGATGGGGATGGAATCAGCCATTCCGCTTTCAAGCTGATCCTTTGAACCAAAGGCTTGTGTGGTGTTTGCAGCCAGAGGCGCTGGGGGACGAGATGCTCCGGGCAGGGCTGGAGCCGGTGCTTTGCAGAAAATGCTCGAGTCTGGGCTGGCCGGAGCCGTCTCTGTTACTGACTGAGCCTTCTGCTTTCAAAGTAGAAGTAAATGTCTCCTTTTTGAAGTTATTTGTGTATTTTGTACATTGTCCTCATCCAGGTCTCTGCTACCAGGGCTGGTTAGGAGCCGGCAGCGCCATGTCCAGGCATCCCCGGACCATCCCACCTCACTGCGGGCATCCCCTGTCTGTGCTGTCCCTGCTCCCGCGTTGTCCTCTCCTGCTGGCCCGTGGCTCTGACCGTGTCCCCCGAGGCTGCAAGGAGGGACCTGATCCTGCAGCAGCCAGACGCCAAGGGAGAGCGGAGGAGGATGGCAGGGCTTGGCCCCAGAGATGGTGTGAGCTCCCAGGGCAGGGAAAAGGGGTTCCCCTTGCCTTTGGGGCTGGTAGATGGTCCACGGTGCTATGAAGGTGCCCTGGGCTAGATCCTGGCTCCCTGCCAGGTGTGGTATGGAGGACACCTATGGGTATCGTGCTTTTGCCCCCGCCGCCGCGATCGGCAGGCTGCCACAGCACATCCCATAGCCCTCTGGCTTTAACCGAGTCTCTGCAGTGACCCTCCAGCATGGTCTCGCTTTTCAGTTTGAGGTTTTGAAGCTTTTTTTTTTTGTCTTTTCTCGGGAAACAAGCAGAGAGGAAAACACGCCTTTGCAGCGAGCGCTGCCGGCCGAGGGGTTTGCAGCTGATCCTTCTGTTAGCGCAGGATTAGCCTGATCCCCGGGTGATGCCTTATCAGGATAAAACGTCTTGGGTTGTAAAGCCAAGGAAGCCCAAGAGAGGCAAAATCCCTTTGTTTAGGTTAAAGACAAGCATTTTCTCGATGGTGGCTGAGATTGCTCATGTTTTTCTCCGTTCTGCGAAGAGATGCTGAGTTAACCCCCAGCCCAGTGCCGTCACCATCCAAGCTCCCCAGCTAACGGGGCTGTGCGGACCCTCCGGCGCACGTCTTGGGTTGTAAAGCCAAGGAAGCCCAAGAGAGGCAAAATCCCTTTGTTTAGGTTAAAGACAAGCATTTTCTCGATGGTGGCTGAGATTGCTCATGTTTTTCTCCGTTCTGCGAAGAGATGCTGAGTTAACCCCCAGCCCAGTGCCGTCACCATCCAAGCTCCCCAGCTAACGGGGCTGTGCGGACCCTCCGGCGCTTCCAGCTCCATCACCGGCTGCAAGAGGGGCTGACAACTGCTTCAGCTGCTGAAATGCTTGGAAAACCCATGGAAAACACATGGAAAGGTTTCCTGCCTTCCATCCTCTTCCACATCCCAGGCTGCAGGGCTTTTCCCTTGTCCCCCACGGAGCGGTGGCCACTGTAAATCCTGCAGTTGTTCAGCAAAGGCTTCTCTTTGCCTTTGCTCGTGATGGTGCCAAGAACCAGGTGGTTATTTTCCAGGCTGACGCCTGAGCCCTCAGTGGGGGGGATCTGCTCCCGCGTCCCCGTCGGCAGTGACCCCATGTCCCACCCCGCTGTGCGCAGAGCCTTCAGCGCAGCGCCAGCAGTTGAGACGGGAACGTTAACCTTTCTCTTTTTCTGCCTTTTCCCACCTGAGGAGGACGCGTGGGCTGTTTGTGATCTGAGTGTGTGCAGAATACCCAGGAGAGGGGCTGCGAGTGGAGGGCTGAGCTGGCCGTGAGCTCCAAGCACGGGCAAACCGGCAGCAAGCTCTTTCTGCTTGTTTTCCATGTAAATCTTTGTGTAGCTGCTTGTTTACCTGCGGAACAGAGTCGTTCTGATGTTTGACATCTTCTTTGAGACAGCCTGAACCTGTGCTATTGAAGCGGTGGAGCTATTGCGTGATGTCAGCAGGCTTTTCTAAAGGAAAAATTTGAAAAAAAGTCCCAGCGATGGGCTGAGTGCGTCACACAAGATTTACTCGAGATGACCAGAGGCTTGAGCTTCAGCAGTGCCCGTGGGACATGCTGGGGTCCCTGCTGTGCGTGGACCATGCGTGACACTGCCCTTGCATGGCTGGGAGGTCCCGGCGGATGCTCGGGGGTCAGCAGCCCCTTGGCCCATTTGTGGTCCTGCCCCAGTGCTCGTGTCATCTCGGGGACTTGGGGACCTGGACAAGCCCATGGTCAGAGGCTGCGGTGTCACCTCCTCCCCCCCGTGCTGGTGAACATCTCCCCTGTGCTGGTGAGCATCCCCCCGTGCTGGTGAGCATCTCCCCCTGTGCTGGTGAGCATCCCCCTGAGCTGGTGAGCATCCCCCCGTGCTAGTGAGCATCTCCCCGTGCTGGTGAGCATC
>NW_010140406.1:88680-97711 GCF_000699245.1 Pterocles gutturalis | reverse complement strand
GGGCCGTGTGCCGCCTGCGTCGCTGGCAGCGGGAAGTGAGCTGGGTTTCGTCACTGAAGTGTGACCGGTGTACAGGAACGGCTTCGGCGCGGGGTGCAGTGTGCGGATCGAGGGATGTGCCGGCAGGGGTCCGCTGTGGTTGGGCCTGGCGGTTCAAAAAGGGGTAGACACGGGATAGGGGATTACTTCTTCAAACAGATTGTCTTCCATGCACAAAAACGGTTGTCACATTGCTGTCAGTTATATCTTCCCGTTTGGAGACTTGTACTGTCAGTCTAGATGGTTCTGTTTTTAATACAAAACTTGTTTTTTTTCCTGTGTTCTGCTGAAATTCCAATAAAGAAAAATGGGATAGCAATCCTATCCAGCAAAAAGATTGCATTTTCTGAAACGTGTATGTTTGTTAAATCTCACAGGTGGGCGGTAACAGTACAGGTTTGAGCAAGGGAAAACAATTTTGCAGAACATGCTGAAATTTACATAAGATGTAACGATTACACTGTTTGAATTCCTTTGCATACAAAATACATTTACACTGACTTCCAGAAAGGTGGACTTCAGTAACAGTTTTACATAAATGCTTTTACTTTTTTATTTACACATGAAAAATAAAGGAAATGGGGTTTAGTGACCCATTTGTGCATGCTGAATAAGGAAATGCTAATAGTTCTAGTGTCATTGTAAAAATGGTAACTGTCAGTTGTGATACCTGTGGGCGCTGGTGGAGTCCAGTGTTTTTCACTGCTGTGCAGCGTGAGCCTCCTAGTGAACAGTTCCTTGTTGGGCATGGGAGAATCAAATTTCTGAAAAGGTCTAGCCAGTCCTATTTAAGAAGAGCAAAAAACAGACAAAAGTCGGTACATACTGCATGTGTACAGGGCAACACAAGAGTGTCTCAGAGGCACCAGTTTTTCTCCTTCAGGATGAAATGTTAGAGCAAAGGACAGCCTTCCAGGTAAGGAGGTAGAGGAGCTGCAGTTAAATGTAGAAGGCATAGCTGTACCCTTGGGTGCGCAAGACAATATTAGGACCAGGGAGCAGTGCTGGATAAGCTACGATGCCTAACAGCAGCCAAGCAAACTTGTGCGGTGGGAGTATTTTAGGTGCAAGGTGCCAATACCATTTTAGTGAAGTCAGCCATGTCCTAACAATTTCCCATGTGCTGACCCTCTTAATACATACATTAATCTCAGAGGTGCAGGCTGAGTGGCCTAGACCTAACTGAAATCGCTGCCTTCGTGCCAATAGCCCTGTCTTGCGGCAATGCTGTCCGAGGCTGCCGGCGAGGATTACATTTCATCTTGACCTCCTTGCAGGTGTGACACAGAGTCTGAACAACGTGCAGAACTGTGTGTGTACATATGGTAGTCCAGGTGTCCTCTAGCGGGCAGGCGCAACAGCAGTAGGACCTTGTGGTGGAATTGGAAGACTCAAGAGGAGTATTCTAGCCCTTGTGTGTTTGAAGATGGTCTCTCGAGGACGGGTGGAGAGGGGGAGGAGAGAATGTTGCAGCTGAGGTCAGAAAAGCAGCTGCTAAGGTACACAGAGGTGCTGCCAGACTCAGACAACCAAAATAAGTGACAAAAGGTGACAAAACCAAAGACTATTTTGTATATGTGACCACTGTGAACTTTACTTGGGCTTCTGCAATGCACTGTCTCCACGTTACGGAGATTCCCTGATTATCTGACCAACAGTGCTGTGAGAGGGGTTGTGTATCACTGCTTAGTTTTGCTGTCTTATCTGTGACAGAACAGACTCTTTGTCTCGATTGCTGACTTGTTGCCCACTGTCCTGATTTATCCTATTGGCAGGATCACGTGGCGCCAGTAGGTTGTCTCAAGACTACTTTCTAGCAAAAATCTTTGGCTAAAAGGGGAGTCACGTGGTGTTGATCTGTATACCTATTTTCTGGCTTGTGCAGGAGCTACTGATGTCAGAGATGCCACAGTCCCACAGGCACCAGTGATACCAGCGGTAGGTGAGAGGTGGCATCCTTTGGAGAAATGCATTTTATGAAGCAGCAAGGCAAGCTGGGAGCAGAGGGTGACAGCAAGGCGGCATGGCAGTGGCTTCACTACCAAGCAGGAGCAGCCCCACAGCACCCAAACAAGAACAGCAAAGCAGGTCTGGTGATGGTTATGAGTTTCAGCTAAGAGTACAGAATGCCAGTGACAGTCCAAGTGACCATAATAACAAGGAGGTCTGAGGTCAAGCCAGAAAGTCAGGGTCAGAGTCTGGTTCAATGACAATAACCAGGGCCAGCCAGCCACTGGTCCCGTCATCATCAGACAAGTCCACAGTGACAGGGAAGATCTGAAATCAGCCCAGGTGGGTCAGGGTCTGGACCAGCACATACGTGACCAGGCACAGGCATATCTGTAACGTAGCTCAGGCAAGGACCAAGGGAGAGTGCTTCAGCGTAAGCACAGCTGCTGAGCAAAAGTAAGCGGCCGTGGCTTCTTACAGCTCTTTCTCACACAGGAGTCTGATCCAAGGCCATTTGGCTGTGCCACAGCAGAGCTGCCTTCAAGCACAGACAGCTTAACACTGACAAAGGCTCCAAGAAAAGGTCTAACAAAGAACTTCAGCCCAGCTGAAGGACGTGCATATGTGACTGAGTCAGTATTACGTGGCTTAGTAAGTATTTGTGTGCCAAAGTTTATTTTAAAGACATGTAAACCATCATCATATTATGAGTTATTGGAGGGATGGCCAGACATACTCCGTTTACACCATTAAATGCTATAAAGATGTCAGAAATTGATGAATCACATGGATCCTTGATTCGTTTGTTTTCCTCCTCTTTTGACACAATGCTTCTGCTATCTTTACAGACAAAATCCTTTGGATTTTCTTTTTATCTTTCTGCCATTCCTTAGAATACAACTCTCTTCAGACACAGAAGAGAATCCCAGGCTTGTACTGGTTGCCTTGTATTAGACGGTTAACTTTCTCCTAATCATAAAAGATCTCAGAATCAAGAAAAGAGTCCAAAGCTGGAAGGTGGGCCATGCTAAGGCAGTCCTTGGACAAATACTCCAAAATGCCAAATGTGTTTCTAGTGACCTACCAGGACTGACAGGCCTTCAGAGTGTGAACCTGTTAGCAGTGCCATAGTTCTCACTCTGGAACACTTAATACTCCAAATGCTGTCAGCATTGATGTGTAGCCTCACTACCCAAAATAAATGTGCCCATAACAAATTACTGCCACAGCTCTCCTCCATTCTGGATGCAGTTGCTACAGTGATATGCTTGGTTGGGACTTACTCGGGTCTGTAGGCAAAGGCAACTCATTCCTTTCCTTCACATAGGTAGGACACCTGCTCTTGTGTCTGGGGAGAAAGACTAAGACTTGTAAGGGAAAGCTCATGTCAGGTCTTTGCTGGGAAGGTGCTCAGATGGACGCATGTACTTGCAGGCATACACACAAGATGTATCTGAGCAGTTCTTACAGAGTGATTAATAACCTTTCTGAGATAGTGATTGCAAGTGACATGAATTGTTAATGGACAACAGTAAGGTACAAACTTCAAATAAAAATACAGAGAGGGAAAGCCAAGAGCTGCAGCCTTTTTTCCTTTGAATGCTGGAACACATAATGGAGGGCTAAACAGTTCCCACTATAATATTTCAGGGGTATTACATTGCAGCAAAAGTTGTACAGCATCCAGGTTGGAGATCCTTTCAGTTTTCTTACATCATTTACCTCCTGTCTTCTTGTTTATATATTGGAAGCCTGACCAATTGTGGTCCAAGCACATCCAAGAACCCCAAGTCCAGAATAAAATTAAATGTGACGGGAGGCTCACTATTGGAGTCACTCTTACTAGAGCCCAAGGGAGTTTTGGCCTTAGCTGAAGGAATAACCTCAGACACTGAGGGAAGCTCCTGATGTCTACAGCAGGCTGAAGCCCAGAGCTGTAAGGTGATGCAAAAGCACCCCATACTCTTTTTCCTAATTTTGGCAGCCCCGTGCGTATGGACACCCAGAGGACGTTTTGAAGGGAAAAGAAAGCAATCAGGAAAGAAGTTCAATTATTTATGATGAGTGGATGGATTTAGCAAGCCTGCCTGCCGAGACAGAGGCATGACCGTGCGAATCAGCTGAGCAGTTAATGGTCACAGATACCATCCTCTCACAGCCCTGGTGGTGTTTATATTATATATACAGTGCTAGAGGCGTATATTGCACTCTGCACATAAAAAGAAAGATGGCTCATCCTCTTTCAAATTTCCAATTCTCTTTAAATTAACAATTTCTGCAATACAATATATGTGGACTTTACCAAACACTGTATATTTTGTGCAGCTGAGCCCATCCTCAGTTACACACTACCCTGACTTTCCATGGGAGGGGGTTCAGCTGCATTCAAGCTCCAGATATTTTGGCTGGTTTAATCCATATTATACTGATACTTACCTCCTCTTCTTGAGGCAGATCCTTCGCTCCATGTTTATGGCTTATTCATGCCAAACTTTCTTGGACCTGAGTAAGAATTATTCCTGGTAAGTCATGAAGAAACAATGCATACTTAAGCACTCTGGTGCATATGCCATTATTAATTTCATGTCTAAATTTGGCTGTCTGAACTTCGACTGTCACTGTCAGTAGCAACTGACCACAAACATTATCCCTAACAATAACAGCATTACAGAGCAACTGTGCCCCCCTGCAAAAAGAAAGGCACGACTCTTTATGAAATGTAAAGCCCTTGCAAACATTTTGCAATAGGTAGTAAGATTTTGCTAGAATAAGGGTGAACAATTTTTATATTTTTTTTAAATAAAGGTATGGGACTCTAGATTCATCTCTATTGTTTCTTTTGGGCCTTCAGTGAACAAACAACTGAGTAATGAACATTGGTGCTGTTGTAAAACTGTATTGTAAAAGCAAATATTTCATCCCTCTTAAGGCCTTGTATGTTGTCAGTTTGTGTCTTGCTTCACTTCCTTCTTTGCAAAATTTTGAGTTTCCTAATATCACCCACTAAGTTGCTGCTAAATATTGCTGTGGAAAATCAATTATTTTCTGCTATTCTGAAATTAAGTATTTTTTTTTTAATGTGTGTGGGTTTTTTTTTTTTAGATCGAGGTTCAAGTTTAAACCTAAAATTCTTAATGACTTCCATCCTCTCAAATTAATTTCAAAATATCAGGTTTGGATAGAATTAGAGAACTGTGACACAGCCTTTCCCCTAGCATGTTATACAATAATCAGGAGTATATATATTGTTCCCATTTGCAAACATGTTTACATTTCACTGTAACCCTGTTGACCCAACTGGTCAGCCAATATTCAGTGTGCTTTGTAAGGGAATCAGATATTTCTCTGTTTCTCCCCCATTATTTTCAGCCAATGTGTATAGAAGCTTATTCCACTGAAAGTTAGTAAGGACTGAATAGCAGATGATACTCTAAATCTACTTCTGCCAATGCCTTAGCCAAAACTCCTCCATGCTCACACTTTTCTACCTATTTGCCAGGCACATGGCTGCACTCTGCCTCCTCACTTGTCAATACACAGCTGCAATCAATAGTCCCTGTTTGTACTTGCTGGGACACTTTTAACTGCGTGTCCCAAGCACTTCAGGCTTGCACATGGGGCTGGCCCATGGGCAATGATTTTCTATTACTGCAACAGTCAAGAAGTGGAAGGATGCTATCTTGGCTTAACTTGCCGTCAGCTGCATACACTGCTGCACACACCACATGTGCCAGTGACAGCTGGAAGCCTGTTCACAGCGTTTCTGTTGTTTCTGAATAGCACCTTGCCATGCATTTGCCCATCACTTTAGGAGAGTGGGCCTCCCTCGCCTTGGGCAGCACAAGCATTTCACTCAGTTTGCTGGGATATGCAGTAACACAGTGGTAGCTGAGATGCTCAGCACTGTAGCTGTTCTTGGTTGTTTTCCTCTTGAGCAATTCTGCTCCCCCAAAATAGAAGTTGCAGTCCTTCCCCTTGGTGGAGGTGCAGATGAACAATGACAAGGCAGCAGCACCTTCAATTAATTGTTTGACAAAACTCACATCATTTTGCAAGACATCACTTTTGTTGCAGATGTAAAGGATTAGTCCTGTTTGTATTCGGTAACAAAAAGTACAAATAAAACAGCATAGCACAAAGGATCAGAAGGGACCTTTTTGTATCTGGTGGTCCAAATGTTTGCTCTTCCAGGTGTGTTCATCATATAACCTCTTAAATTAACTCATTCAGCTGCAATTTAATTCTAGCTAAGTTTCTTATTCCCCCATCTACACATGGAAGGTTGTTTCCAAAGATCAACCTTGTGTTTATCAGAACAATTTTTTCATGCCCTGTTATCAGTTTGTCCTGCTGATAAACCTGACCTTCACCTCTTCTGTGGTGTTTATGCTTCTGGGAGCAGCTGGTTCCTTTCTCACCCTGTGTTTTTGAAGGCACCGTGCAAATTCCCTAGGGCAATATTCTTCCTATATACTTTAAAGTATTTAAATAAAACATCTAATTTAGGAGCCAAGTCAGACCTTAGGTAGGCTGAGTGACTGGAGATGTCCATCTCTTCCTATTGACTCCAGGAGTCCCTGGTGACCGTGCTCCTAATTTCTGTGTCTTTGTGAAGTACCTGAAGTTGAACTGTCAACAATAGCTTTCCTGCTTCTCTGTCAATTGCAAATATCCTGTCTGAAATAGTTTGCCATCATATTTACTTTAAACAGGCCTGAATTCTGTACTGTATTTCCTTCTTCCCCATGATTTACAGTTCATTAACTACCTAGTTTAGACCAGAAATTCATGTTAGTCCTGAAGTCCATGATCTTTCACCATGGAGTATTAAATTTTACTTTATTTCTGTCCACCTAGAACTCATGGTTAGTTCTTCCCAGGCAATATTTAAAGCCTCCTTTATAATGCCATCACCTCCCAATTTACTGGCAATTTTAAATTTCATTAACACCCACTTGTTTCTGGTGTCCTGGTCATTAGTGGCAGCATTAGGCTGCTTCCTCCCAAGAACAAGAAATTTCTGTTGGAAGTCTGCATTTTGTGTTGAATAGTCACCCATTTCTTGCTTATACATTTGCCAGGCTGCCAAAATTGTGAATGTTGAAAGTTGTAATTTCTTAATCATAAATTTGTTCTTGAAATGGAGGGAAATGTAACAATAAAGCTGTTATAATCTATCATGTAATTGCAGCCCTATTTCCATTCCGTCAGTGGAAACTGCTGCTTATTTGAAAGATGATTTTTTGATTGCTGTTTGATTGTTGCTTATTTGAAAGGTGTTTTCTCACTGCAAGTTGCACTGAAGCTGGTAGGACCTGCCAAAGCCCATGCTCCACAGTCTGAATAATATGCAGACTTCATACTTCTCTTTACACCAAAAATTGTAAATATGAAGAGTGGTTAGTTGTTGGAGGGGAAAGATTGTTTCAGCTGCTGGCTTACAGAGAGCTGGTTGAGCAAGACAGGGACAGGAGTGGCAGAGGTCATTTCCAAAGAAGGGAGAGTTGTTCTTTTTCTGTGGTATCAAGAGTCAAAGCAAGGAAATACCAGGCTGTATACTTTGTGGTACCTCAAGGTCAAAGTCCTGGCACATCCCAGATACTTCTGCATTCCTCCTTTCCTCTTCCCCACAGGATGACAGTGTGCTCCCTTCCTGTCTCTATTCACCATCTCCAAGTCCTCCCTCACTCCAGGGCTTCTGCATCACCCATATATGGGTACACTTTTCCTTCAGTGTTTTGTTTTCCTACACCATGGCCACTGTGACTCCCCTCTCTCTCATAGAATCATACAGAATCATAGAATGGTTTGGGGTGGAAGGGACCTTAAAGACCATCGAGTTCCCCCCCCCCTGCCATGGGCAGGGACACCCTCCACAAGACCAGGTTGCTCAAAGACTCATCCAGCCTGGCCTTGAACACCTCCAGGGATGGGGCATCCTTCTCTGGGCAACCTGTTCCAGTGTCTCACCACCTTCATAGGAAAAATCTTCCTCCTAATATCTAATCTAAATCTACCCTCTCTCAGTTTAAAACTGTTCCCCCTCGTCCTATCACTACAGTCCCTGATAAAGTTTGCCTCCCCATCTCTCCTGTAGACCCTCATTAAGTGCTGGTAGGCTGCTACAAGGTCTTCCCAGAGCCTTCTCTTCTCTAGGATGAATGACCCCAACTCTCTCAGCTTGTCCTCATATGGGAGGTGCTCCAGGCCTCTGGTCATCTTCATGGCCCTCCTCTGGATCTACTCCAACAGATCCATGTTCTTCCCATGCTGAGGACTCCAGAGCTGGATACAGTACTCCAGGTGGGGTCTCATGAGAGCAGAGTGGAGGGGGAGAATCACCTCCCTTGACCTGCTGGTCATGCTTCTTTTGATGCAGCCCAGGACACAGTTGGCTTTCTGGGCTGCAAGTGTGCATTGCCAGCTCATGTTGAGCTTCTCATCCACCAGCACCCTCAATTCCTTCTCTTCAGAGCTGCTGTCAAGCCGTTCTCCACCCAGCTTGTTTTTGTGCTTGGAATTGCCCCAACCCGCATGCAGGACCTTCTCCCCTTCTCTTTCACAGACATAATCAAACACTCTGGACTGTACACTGAGAAGAGCTGAGATCTTTGCAATGCTGGAAGACTTTATCAACTTATTTTCTGAGAGGTGGGCAGTTCCAACAGTCATTGGAAGTGCTGGGCACGCTAACTAGAGGCTCCAGCTACTGCTCTCTGGTTGACTGGTCTCAAAATCAGGTAGTTTCTGCCCAAGGATGTATGTAACATTCCTCTGATGTTCTGGAAATGATTGAATGCAGTGTTGTACAGTTACCCTATTACAGGCAAACATGAATAAACAGAGATGGGTATGAAGGGTTTTGTGGTCCCTGGCTTCAACTCCCAAAGGTGAGCACTGCCTCCTGGATGCAAAAGCTGCATTACGATTTCAAGCACTGATGTATAAAATGAACAGAGTCAAATTGCTAGTGCACAATAAGTCACCATTTGCTCAATAAGCAACAATAGAGAGGTGCTTTTGCACCAATAGGAGAAATGTA
>NW_010140406.1:74931-88649 GCF_000699245.1 Pterocles gutturalis | reverse complement strand
CAGGAATTAGAGAGCCCTTCCTGGCAGAACAAGAATGCTCTTAGATGAAAATAGAGAAAAGAGGGTGCGAACAGAGCAGAAATAAGTTGCAAACCACATGGAAAACTCCTGTGCAATCTGTGGAGTGCAGGGGAGGTACAGGGCAGTAGTGTTTAGATTTTCCAGTTGCTGTCAAGGCTGGCCAAAAATAATGACTCATCCAAATGTGCTTAAGAGCTGCACTTTGAAAATAAGAATCTGAACAGACAGGTGCTGTCATGGAAATGTACACAGCAGTTTGTTTAAACAGTGTCTTTCACAACCAGCTACTCTGACACGTGACAAACCACAATACGTTTGCCACATCAGTAGCCTGCGCTGCCTGTCCCAGCTCTGTCAGCTTTGTCTGGGTCCGTGCTCGGTACCCCCATCGCACTGACCTGCCCAGCTGCCACACAGCTCTCATCTGCTCTCAGACATGTTTCAGCCCTGAGGACGCAGCAAGACAAACTCTCAGTCTTACTGGGCACCTGCTCTCCCCATCTATTCACGGTTTCCCTATGGCCTGCAAACAATTTTTGCAGGTTGTTTAAGAAAAATAGGATTTTGTCATGAAAAGTGTTGTGTAAATACCCGTTCCCAAGAGAAACTGTTGGAAAATGCACATGTGCCATTGGAAATACAGTTGCATTTGGGGTGAGGTCTGGGAGTAAAATCATACTGTCTTCCTGATATTGAGTATTCCCAGCAAAAGGACTGAAAGGGGAAGAAGAAAATATGTTAAAAGAAAAAGAAGTGAGGAAAATATGTGACCCTCCTTTAGTTTAATGCTGAGTTCTTGGATGTGTAAGACTCCACACGGGAGATTTCCCACTCCAGCAGCTTGCTTTCTCATATAAGAGAGAAAAATACTGAAAATACTGCCTGCCGGACCCTTGTTGTGCACTGAGGAACATGAACATGGCATTTCTCAAACAGATGGTGTGTCTGCAGACCCAGGGATTTCCCTGCAGCCTCCACGCCCTCACCTCCGATGGCTGTCTCTGCATGCAGCTGCATGGGAGGGATTGTCCCCCCGTCCCTGAGGGGGTTCAAAATGCCCTGTAATGGGAGCTGTCATCAGTATTGCAGCAGAGACGCAGTGGAAATATCCCCAGACGCAGTGCCTCGTGAGCTGGCTGGTTGGAGGCAATAATCACCACGTGTAGCACGAGCAGCATTCCTCTGCCTTGAGGTCAGCATCCCAAACCCATCAGACTGATGCCAGCACCTTGCCACACCTGCCACTAATGTCATTAAAAGCCAAATCCTCATCTCCAAGAAGCTGGCATCAAAACCGTGTTCAGTTCTTTGCTAGTTTTAGGGCAGCCCCAGCCATCAGGCACCTCCATGGGGATAGGGATGGGCCAAGGCCAGGCTGGGCCATCAGCCCGCATGGGTGGAGGTCAGGATCCTGCCCGACGAGGGGTCTCCTGGCATCTGGCAGCTCTGCTCCTCTGGTCTCCCTGTTATATCTAGCACAGAGTCAGTGGGATCAGGACAGAAAACAATATGAGCAAGGTGATAATGGAAAACATGAGATACTGTAAGATAGAATACAATACAATGTGGTGTTGTACTGTGTAAGGTATGGCTGCTGTGGTTATGAGAGCTCTGGGCTGGTCAAGGGACAAGGAAGGGCGAGATAATTATTTTGGGTTGTTTTCCATTTGTGTGAGTTTTGGTGGGGTTTTGGGGTTGGGTTTTTTTTTGAGATTCCACTACTACATCTAGAGAAAGGTCCCTTTTATCTGGTGACATTGGTGAAAGCTAATTGCTATTCCAGACTGAATAATACGTCTGCATCTAAATTCAGGCGTTTCAGAGGGTATCTTGTCTTTAAAGGAGGATCACAGTGAAGCTCTGTGCTGCAACTTGAAAAGGCAGCCAGCACCCAGCCTGCAGCAGGGAGAGGGATGGAGCTCACAAGCCTTCAGGTGCCCTTTCCTCCTCCTGCAGGGCAAAGCCTGTGGAACAAAACCAGAGCAGGCTCTTCTTGGATGCTGCTGCCCAGGACCCCCATGCTTCTGTGTGACACCACACCGCTGCATGCCCTTTTTGCCAATGTTAAGAAAATCTGTTCAGAGGACAGTTAGACATTGTTTCCCTCTTCCTTGCAGAATTTGTCTGTTCAGAATTGTACCTATTAAAATATCTTTAAATCTCTCCGCTCTATATGTTATACAAATAGGGCTGGAGAAATGAGGCATACCCTATAGATTAACAGCATACCAGTAGTGCTGCATGTACCATCCCTTCCATTTTTATTTGAAAACATTTCAGGAGCAGTAGAATAACCACTGAAAATGTAGATCTGGCTGCCTTTTGATGCAGGTGAGTAGCTAGAAATAAGGAAGAGAGACAAAATTACATATTACACTATTACAGACCCAGGTAGGATGAATACTCGCTGTAGCTTGTAATAAAATTTTTGACATGGGTAGTAATAGGATGTAATTATATTTGAGGTGTTTAACAGAAGGAACTTCTCATACAGACTAACCACAGGAACAATTAGAGCTGCAAAAATCCATTTTCCTCCTGTGCTCTTAGACACAGAATATATTAAACTATAACAAACCCAGAGGTTGCGATCTTTTGTTCTGCAAATTAACTAACCCCATAATTATAGGTTTTTGTAGAACTGAAGGAGACTTCTTTTGATCTGCACTTCTTTTAGATCAGGTTGCTTTACATCAAAATAATCACTGACCTGGTTTGCACAGGGGACATCTCTGAGCAGAATTAGTGAGATTTTCTTGCAATAGAGCTCATTACACCTTGAGGGTTTTGAATCTTTAATTTTCAGAAGACAAAATTGCTCGGAAGTCTCTACCATGATTGAAGTGGCTTGTAGCTACAAAACCCATGTATTCCTTATGGAAATATTAGCCTTTCTAACTCAAGCAAGCCCCATAAAACCTCGTAACACCATTTGTTTCCGGTAGTCACAACTAATTTCTCACTAATGGAAAGAGTACAACGCAGGACAGATTTACTTCCATAAACATGATTTACTTTGTTATCTGTCTCATTAAAACAAGCAATTAGCCAAACCTTTAGGTCTTACAGATCTTTCTGTGAGGATACACTGATGATGAAAGCAGATGTTTCTCCAGAACAGGAGTTGCTGTTTGGTCACAATGGCAGCAAGAGAACTTACATCCCCAAATTCAACAAGAAACGTGACGAGGGGCTGTGTATTTTCTCACCGCTCAAATTCCCTTTCAGGAGAGCGCATAACCAGCAACCTTTGCCTCCTAACCTTTCATGGGGACATGTGTCCGCGGTTGCCCCAGCTGTGCTGTGGCCCTTGGCTTCTCTCCTGCTTCTGCTCCGCCGCACACAAGCGCTCCTCCCAGTGGGGAAGCTCATGTCATCACACACCCCATGTGCTCTTTATTCTGGGCAATAAATAAATAACATAAATAATATTCTGGGAGCAAAAGCTTGTAACTGAAACTGAGACATTTATTATCATGCGTGATAAATCCTGGCTGTAACCCAAGCTCCTGTCTCAGTAAGTTTAGTGGCTGTGTTGTCCTGACGACTGGTCTGTATTTCTGAAGGGTAAATAAGATTATTTTTTTCCTTAGTGGTTGCTGACAAAGCTCATAACAGGTCTAATAATGCTTGTGTCCTGTGGGAAATATGTATGTTAATTTGCCTGTGTAAACACTCATTCCTCCTAAGGAAACACTCTGTCTGGCTCTATGTGTTCCTTCACATGTTTTGTAAAACCAGTTAAATAAACAGCTTGCTCCCAGTGCCTCTTCTCAGTGAGTCAGTGACAAGACTCAAGATCCAGCAGCCCCAAAACACGTTTCCGATCTTTATGATCAGAATCTCCCCAGTCCTCCTCTGCTCCAGAGTCAAATGCTTGTTGTTGAATGCTATGAAGATCAAATGAATTAAGAGTACTTTAGACTCTTTCGGTCATGGTAGCCTGGGAAAGTCATGCATTTCGACAATCCTGTTTGTTGACATCTCTATCCCTGATCTTTGTAACCGAGGCATTGGAAAAATTACCTTCAAGTGCTGGGAAGGGAGCACATAGTTCTTTCCGTGTTTCACATCTTTTTTCAACATCTTTCAGTATCTACAACTGTGAAGAGTGCTGCTTTTAAAACAATATTCTTTTTTTTTTTTTACAAAAATTTTTAAATGTTGACTGATTATCGTATCACTGATTGCCACTTTTTTTCCGTGATTTATGAATGGAGGGCACGAAAGTGGTTTCCATTGCTGCCATCTTCTGGTGCAGTTGATGAACTCCACACGGCAATAACAAAGGCACATTAGCTGTGAAGAGAAATTAAACAAACTAAAATAGCACATAAATCTGCCTGAAGGCAGCTGTTAGGTGCCAGAAAAGCATCTTAGAAGGTAATACACACCAGAAGGACCATTGCCAGCTGAAAATTGCAATGCTCCCTGGAACTGCCTTGCCCGTTGTTATAGTAGCTATGTAACACCCGTGATGATATTAGAAAACACAAGAAAAAAAATGTATTTCTCTGTGTTTTGGAAGGTATTTGATATAGCAGCTCTGCAGTCAGTTTTATGGCTTTGCTGAAGTCATTTCCCCACTGCTTGTATGACTCTTTGAAAGAGCAGGAAAAGGGAAAGGAAGAACATTTTGGGTTTTAAGCAGGTAAATGTGAAAGAATGGAAATTACCCAGGGAAGTTCAAGGAGGGTACAGGGTTAGAAAGTACTTTAATTTACTTTTTGGAATTGATCAGCTGACAATGTCTCTATAGTTACTGTGGTTCAGTAGCTGTGGTAAATGAAGGAAAAATGGATACATTTCCTGAAGTTTAATAAAGGTGAAATAAAAAATGAAGTAACCTGGGCAAAGAATAAATAAATATGCTTAAGAGCTATTTTTGTTTCACACTGCAACACATTTCAGAGTAAAAAATAGCCTTTGTTGTGCTTGGCACAGAGAGCAACTCCATGAGGTGCACGGCTGAATCCAGTGAATCCATCATACCAATACCAAATATGTTGAATTTCTGGCCTCATTTTGTGAATAAAATATTATGTCTGTCTTCCATTCATTCCTTCAGAATTTCAGATTCTTGGAGTTTTGTCATTGTGTTGGCTTGCTTGTGAGATCAAACTAGTTTTTAATGATGACTAATCCAAAAAGTGCTCAATATTTCCTGAAATCACACCTATACGCTTCAACTGCAAGCTTCACTAATCCTCAGAAAATCCTACTGTTGCCATTATGGGGGATGATAGAGCACTCATTAGCTTTTTGATCTCTTCCACAGTCATTACTCCATTCATCAGCCAGCCAGCTGGCTGCAGCAGCTCCCTTTGGAGTCCCTTTCCCTGACTAAGCAGTGCTGCCATAAAACTGCATTGTATCTGCGCGCTCTGCCCTTCCTCCACAGATGTTACTGTTTCAATGGGCATACACAGTCCCTCAGCAAAACTAAAATACTGCTCTGCCAAGTTCCTCTTGGCCAAGATACTTCCTGGTGCTGATTTTTTTTTTTTTTGAGCTCGTGCCAACCATGTACCTTTCCCACCCCAAGGACAGACTGTCTTTGGTTTACGTTGGCTGTCAGCCTGCCCGTATGGCATCCAGGTTTCTGGAGTTCAGCATGGTTTCCATATGATCAGATTAAATTATTTGGGGATAATAAATTATTTGGCAGTGCACGGCACTCTCTGGAGTATACTCATTTATGCTCGACAAGTATTTTGTGTACAAAAATGAATGCAAAACCCAGAAATGTAAAACCTAACCTTAGGCAGAGATATTTTTCTTGCATGGTGGAGTAAAGTAATAGTCTTGAATAAAATGGTCTGTATGAACCTCTACCCCATGCAATGAACTAAGTAATTTTTACCTGTCGTTCTCTATTTTTTAATCCCACTATCAATTACTTGTGTGAAATACAACAGGTTCTTATGAAATTGCTCAAGAATAATCATGATCAGAATTTGGACTTACTGTGTATATGATAAAACTGCTGTTCAGAATAAGCTAGCCAAATATGTGCTTCTCTTTGCTGTTCTGGTGGCTTTCCTAGTTCATGTGTCACATTAAGAAGGTGTGAAAGAAAAGGCAGTAGCACTCATTAGAGACAAGTGCAGCCTAATGAGGAACTCAGGGGGAATGGCAGGATGGACAGGGACTGCACAGTGACAGTTGTGGTGGCAGGCAGGTATCTGGTATGATTCAAGGCTGCTTATAGCAATGAACATCAGACTTATTGCCTTCTTGTAGTATGAGAAGACAACATAAAATATTTATGGTTTATCTGTCTTTTCATAACTGTTATATGTGGCAGACATACCGGTGGGAAAACTCCCCTATCTTTGGCAGATGCAGATGCCCAGGAGCATTTGCAGCCTAAATGAAGCATTTCAGGGAGCCGTGTGTGTGCACAATGGAGCAGGAGGAAAGCTGGAAGCACACATATTCGGGTGTGGCGGCTCCGCAGATGGGGCTCAGTGCACTTCCCAAAATGCTTCCACGGCACTTACGCTGCTCAGCAATTTCATCATTGACCCCGGGAGGGCGGCTGAGAAGCTCGCTCTTCTTTCCTTTAAGATATTTCTTACCAATGGGGCAGATATTGATTTGCTGTTGGCTCTCTTGAGCCTCTCCTCTGCCTAAATTAGGGACCTACTTGACATGTATTTCAGCCCAGCAGCTTTCCCAAGCACGCAGTTGTGTCATGCACAAAACAATTATTTCTGAGGAGTTGTTCTGTGGACAGAATCTGGGTCCTCACAGATCATTTCACACATCCCCCCACATCCTCCCACACATGATCATCCCGGTCACTTCCTCGTCATCTCTGCCCCCGCTCTCATCTAATACTGGCCAATCTCCTCTGTCTCCCTTGCTCTCTCCCTCATTTCCTTCAGCTGTACATCATGTTTTCACTAATTCCTCACTGTGGTGCTTCATCTTCCTCTCATGCCTCTGTATTTTTGGCAGCTCAAGAGGCAACATATGCTCCAGTGGGTTCAGAGCTGTGCACGTGCTGCTGGGCTTGCCAGTGTGCACATGCTGTCCACGCAGCGGAGTGATGCTTCGTGCAGCAGAGGAGGGCTGAGCTACCCTTTCCTCTCCTCCTTCAGGACACTCCCTCAGTACTTTTTGCTCTACCCAGTCACTGGCATTTTGTGATCCTTGGAGGAGTTAAATATCCTTGAGACTTCTACTTCTTTGGCAGATTTATAAAAATAGCCTGACAGCTTCAGGAGCCTTTTGCAGGGCGGGGAGGAAAACAGGAGGACAGGCAGCTGCTGCAGTTGCACAGCTCCAATTCCTCAGAAAACTGAGCTAAAAATGAATTATATTGGAAAATGGATCCTAAGGAGCTGGTCTCAGTACCACTGCCTTTTGTTTGTCTACCAGGCTTCTTCTTGTCTCTCCTCCTGAATTTTGATTACAAGGTCCGTGGGGCATGAAATATATTTTTGCTCTCTGTATTCTCCATTACAGGAATGAAAAAGTAGTAGCAGATAGAAATACACAGGATTGGACTGGATTCATTCTCTATGGCAATCACTTCCCACAAAATTGTTTTAAAAGCCCCAACACATGGAGCCAGTGAACTTCAAGTATGATTGAAGGTGCTGCAAGCTGCCCCTTGACCTCTTCCCCAGCTGCTCTTTTAACCCTGATACATTTTTTTTGCTGCTGTGACCTTCTGATACCCAGCATGCCAAGTCTCCATCCCAAATCTGTTGTCATGGAGATTTGGGCCAGCCCTCCCAGGAGAGAGCGTGCCTCTCTTGGCCATCCAAGTGACAAGTTCTGAGCAAAACTGCACTGGTTCTCAAAAAAACCGTGGTCCCCGGCAAGGTTCGCGTGCCACATGGCTCATCAAGTCTGCCAACAGCGCCAGGTCATCGTGTGGTGAATTTAATGTGGGGAAACAAACTCAGAATTCTTAAAAGCACCAGGGTTTGTCCAGATTTCTGTGCAAATCTGCAAACTAATCACAGGAGGTCACCCGCTAGCTGGCTGCACTGCCACAGTGTTAAGAGTTATAATGAAATAATTAAGCAAGAGAGGTTGTGTTCGTCTTGTGCTAATAACATCTCTGGGGTGGTCTGAAGCAAGATGGAGTGATTAAAACCTTGCCTTGATATCCAGTGCCAAGGGTGGGGGGTGAGGGACAGAATAAAATAATGAATCAGCTTAATATATTTAAATTTTCTTCCTTGTTAGTTTGAACAGTGGGATAAGTGATTGGTATTTTTACATGTCATGAGGGGAGCAGAAAGACGGAGGTTAGCTCACTGAGGAAGAAAAGGTAATATTAAATATCTAGATAACTAAGATGAATAAATTTAAAAATACTGAAAACAGATAAGAGTAAGCCTGTTCTCGGTGGTTTCAAATATGGCAATATTTATGACCATTGTCCTGCAGGATATAAATCACATTTGCCTGCCTAAGGTGGGTAGTCAAATCAAAATTAAAGTTTTTCTTGTCTTTTTCAAAAGGAGTGGGCAAGAGCTATGATGCCAGATCACCATTTTCGCTCTTGTGTTCCTGTGTTGAAGGTCTTGCCTGCTCCTTGCACATTGAACTACCCTCAGATCCACACAACTGTTTGACTCTGCTCGTAATCTACCCCTCGGGTGATAGAGAATATTGCTGAGGTTTAGCACCTGCTAAAGCAGAAGTGAACTGTAGTTGGGGAGTTTCCCAGCTCTGCTTTCTGATTATACACACTTTGGATACCTGCTGTTACCCCGAGTTTGAACCTAATAAATGCAATGTTTGGCAGGGGACAGAAATAGATAACACCCAAGAAAGGGGCCAAGGGTTCAGCTGTCTAACTACGTGGCATTAGTCAGTGTTGGCCCTTGTAAAGTTATCAGTCAAAACAGAGAGACTTTGGATGCCAAAGCTGCCCTGGCGTTAGCTGGAATCCCCTGAGGAAAGTCCCATCTCCTACACAGGACCCCAGCAGGGTGGCGATGCTCTGCCTTGAGGTACCTCGTAGTGTAGATGTAAAATCATATCTGGCTGTTCATTACAGAAGGTGGGACAGGCTGTCTTGCTCTTTGCTGAGTATGACCAAGGGGGACTTCTCAAGAAACTTTCTGTCTGTGCTTCACTTTCACCACACAGGCTGCACACAGGCAGACTGCCTGCCCTAGCGGGCAGGGTTGCATGCAGCAGAGAGACATCAAAGTGAGAGCTGTGAAAGCAAAGGGGAGAATGCTTTAAAATGGTGCTGGTTGCTGTGGGCTGGGTTTGGCAGCGACATTTGCTTTTGCTCTCTGCACTCAACTGTGAGGCCAGCTGGTGCCTGCTGGGTGCAGGCAGGAGGAGGGTCCTGGAGCAGCCCCTGGGGTATGACGGGGAGCACAGGCTCCTGTTTCTGTCACTTTGCAAGTCTTGTGATCCAACAGACCATTCCCTCAGGGAGTGGAAGAGGTGTTGTGTGAAGAGATTTGTGTGAGGCTGGGATGAGAGCTCAGCAGCCCACAGGGCTGCCCAGAGGCACCAGTACTGTGTCCCGGGCTGCCTCAAAAGAAGCATAACCAGCAGGTGGAAGGAGGTGATTCTCCCCCTCCACTCTGCTCTCATGAGACCCCCACCTGGAGTACTGCATCCAGCTCTGGAGTCCTCAGCATGGGAAGAACATGGATCTGTTGGAGTAGATCCAGAGGAGGGCCATGAAGATGACCAGAGGCCTGGAGCACCTCCCATATGAGGACAAGCTGAGAGAGTTGGGGTCATTCATCCTAGAGAAGAGAAGGCTCTGGGAAGACCTTGTACTACCAGTACTTAATGAGGGTCTACAGGAGAGATGGGGAGGCAAACTTTATCAGGGAGTTTAGTGATAGGACAAGGGGGAACAGTTTTAAGATGAAAGAGAGTAGATTTAGATTAGATATTGGGAAGAAATTTTTTACTGTGAGGGTGGTGAGACACTGGAACAGGTTGCCCAGAGAAGCTGTGGATGCCCCATCCCTGGAGGTGTTCAAGGCCAGGTTGGATGAGTCTTTGAGCAACCTGGTCTTGTGGAGGGTGTCCCTGCCCATGGCAGGGGGATTGGAAATCGGTGATCTTTAAGGTTCCTTCCAACCCAAACCATTCTATGATTCTATGGGGCACAGCTTCTGCCTGTACGCATGTGCTAAGCTCTGTCAGCCTTTGGAGAACAGCAGATCACAGACACTGACAAAAAACCTTCTTCCCAGCTGGCTTAAACTCTGGAAAGCTGCTCAGTCTGAGGGCTGCTTTGCATTCACAGGTGCAAAGAGAAGCAGCTGTGTCAGTTACAGGAGAAGAGTTGTACTAGTAGGAGCCCTGTCTGAAATGCAGCACCCAAAGAAAACCTGAACCCCCTCCAATGGGGTGTCCCTGGACACCAATGACAGATGCAGGGGCAAGTGTGCAGTGATGGAGGAAGGAAGGAAAGGCCAGAGCTAAATGAGCTGTATGATTGTAAGAGAGAGCCATGGAAGCTATTCATGTAAATATGAATTAGAAAGGGGTTTGGAGCTGTAAGCAAAGCACATCTCAGGAAAAGGACTGTGTTATTAATAAGGTAACTAAAAGGGGCTCCTGAGTCTATCTGCTAACAACCTCCATGACTCCCAAATGTGTAACCGAAATGTTTTACAATTTTAGCCATGGGAGAAGTTGCCATGTGATACCTGAAAACCCTTCTTAAGCATCAGTATCAATGCCATCTCAGTAGTGGATATTCCCTTATCCCATCCCACCCCACCCCATTCCTCCCTTTTTTTTTTTTTTTTTTTTTTTGCAGTTCGTCTGTGATTTAGTCTCATGCATGAACTAAGTCACAGCATATCATTGCAAATCATGTGCTTAATGTGAAAAGTGGACACTTGGATGCTCAGACATGTGCAGCTTGTGTTACATCCTAGTTTAAATTCCAAGTAAATAATGAGACAAAGAGTCACTGAAACTTGTGTCTGAAGGACAACAAAATAGCAATCCTATCTCCAGGTCCTTTCTGATATTGTTACAACACAGCAGATATAAAATACCACTGTCAACAACTGTTAAAAGACTGTGGTTTCACTAAATGAACATCCTAAAAGCCATTCCCTTGGGGTGCTAGTTCAGAAATGACTGTAGCTAGCTGCTTGTGTTTGGCAGTTGTTTTTATCCTATTTAGCCTTAGGGTAAGCCTTTCAGGCCAAGACTGATTAAAGGAAAGACCAGGCAGGACCAGGAGCTCTGATAGTTATCTGTAGGTGGGGAAGGTGGGCAGCAGCATAGGAGCAAGCAAGGGTGTAACAACCACTGGCTGATCCCATAATGACTGTGAGGTCCCCACCAAGCAGGCTGTGTCACAACACAGATAACCAGTAGGACTGGTTTAAGACCAAGGATGATGAAGTTACAGTCTTGTGCAACCACTGAATCAGTGGCTCCCAACAGGATGCGTTTATTTTGCAGACTGCTTGGGCAAAGACTGCCCAATGAGTATGCACTGTATTCCTGACTCAGCTATAAATCAGTGTTAATGGCAAAAGAGCCTACGACCAAATGATCAGCAGGGTTCACTGGCAAAGCTCCTCTGCAGTGGAGTGCCCTAACTGAGGATCTGCCTCTGAACCTCTCTGCCTGGCTTGTTTTGTAAGATGTATGATCTCTCTGGTCCTGCTATCCATGGTGGCACTCTGACCCTGTATACACGCCGCCTTCTGCAGCCTGCCAGCCCCTCGGCACTTGTGTCCTTTGCCTTGGCCTCATTCCAGGGAGCCTATTTTCACACTTTGTTGGGAGCCCTCTTCTGCATTAAAGTGAGTTCAGCGGCCATGTACTCAGGCAGTAAGACTGAATCAGACACCTTCTTCATCAGACACCTTCTTCATTACCTTTTCTGGAATTTGAGTTTTCGCACCAAGTTCCCAAGATGTTGTTCAGGTTCTCTTTAACTCGCTTTTTTGTAGATGTCTGAACAATGTGAGCCATGCTTTTGAGTCACTCTTTTCTAAGGATTTAAAACATTGCCCTTGCTTCCGTGCAAGTGGCATGAAAACCTTCTTCCCCTTTCCTTGTTTGTTCATTGTTTTTTATTGTTGCATCCACCCACTAACTAGTGAGCGAGGACACTTCAATCTCGGCTGCTTTTCTGATCCAACTTTTTCTTCTCACCTTTGTAGGTCACACTTTCTCTGCATGGACATGAGTTTCTTTCTCTTTCTTTCCTGTCTCCACACTGCATTTGGAGACAGCTTGTCTAAAAGAAAGTTTTAATATAAAATAATTTGCCTTGCATTGTACTGAGACTGCACTTGGGCTTCGATAATGCAGCAGACCAACAGGGTGCAGTACCACACTGCAGGCTGCTCCTCACAGGCACAGCACACACATTGTCTCTTTCTGTGGGTGAAACGTAATTTTCCAGTTCCAAAACATGAAATTCAGTGGCTTCTCCCCAGTTTAACATCTATTTCTCAAGCACATGTCGCCATTCTTACCTAAACGATTTGGATTGTGCATAAATAAGAGAGGACAGATTGAAAAAAGGCTTTTTTGGTAAAGCCACTTAAAACAGTTTTTACCTGTTCAGTCGAAACCCCCACAGTAACAATTACCCACACGGCTGTGGAGCCTCAACAAATAGCCATGTCTTCAGATGCTATGTACGCATGCTGACTGCAAAGGGGATTTAAAGTGATCTCTTATAAGTAGTTAATATAGCGTAAATGGAGTATAAAGAAAAAGAATTGCTAAGCAGGAGAGCTGGAATGGTATCTTACTTATGCACAACACTTGCAACCAGCCTGAATGCTTTTCCTCTAACACAGTACACTAATTTCACTCATGGCTTGCCATTTCAATCTTCCAGCTCAGCTAATATGGCTGCCTGAAAATTAAAGGAGCTGCAAGCTCTTGTTTGTCACTTTCATTACAGGGTGCTGCAGAGCAGGGTCTTTGGCTGCTGTGAAATGGCACGGCTCCACTGAAGAGCAAAGAAAACCTGTCCTGTAAAACCAAGGCACTGCTCTCTGTTTATGGTCACGCTATAACCTGCTTGGCCTGGCCAGATTATTTCCTTTCTCAGTCTGAAGGTATTTCAGTTTCCTTTGACAATGACAGCAAACAGTTCAGTGAACCTGTGTGTGAATTATCTAGAATCTAATTCCTATGAATTAGATTTTTTTAATTATTATTCCAAAATCTGAAGGCTAAAACTTCTGCTAAATCCTCTGCAGGGATATGCAGAAATACCAGGAATTTTGGGGTTGTATTTTTAAGAGGAACTCTCATTATTTCTGGGGCAAGCGGAGGGCAGCAAGGCTTGCAGACACCACTGCCTCCCAGACCAGAGCTGCCGGCCACAGCAGCCCTTGCGCGTGGTGGTCCCTGAAGGCGGAGCAGTGCTGTAGCACACCTGGGGTGTGGGTTCCCCCGGTATGCTGCAGGGGGGGCTGTAGAAAACTGATAAAACACCATTTTCTTGCCAGGCAGATGTGATGCACGAGGAGCTGTAAATAAGTCTGTACCTGACGCTTCTGTCACAGCTGTGAGATGATGCTTTGCTACAAAAGTTTCTACCTTCAGAGGAGGAGGAGGAGATCTTCCTCCACTGTTTTGCCAGCAACTGGTGCATTTGGGTTGTGCTCAGATGCTGGAGTTCAGCCCTCCCCTTGCACAGCCCACTTGTGTCTCTGCTCACACCTGCAGAGGAGCTTGGGGAGCCAGTGGTGCTGGTGGGG
>NW_010140406.1:24746-74900 GCF_000699245.1 Pterocles gutturalis | reverse complement strand
GGGGGGGTGTAGCCATGCAGGCACCACCATAGTCAAAGCAAGCTGCAGGAACTGAGTCTTGAGCAAACAGAATTTGGTCCTAAGTCTGTGGCTTTAGGGCTGGTTTTGACAGAAGCTGAAATGCATCTCCTTTGTGTGAAATCAGTCCTACTTAAACGGCATGCGGTTGCTACTTTTAAACAACCAGAAGGAACCCAACCTTCCTCAGATATTTCCATCATTTTTAGGTTATACTAAGAAGATACTGTTAAAAACCTCTTAACAGAGAAGGAGAATGGTGATTCCTACTGGCACTCTCAGATACTTGCAAATAACATTATCTCCCTGAAATTGCCTTGTTCTCTTTCCTTCCTGACTTCTGTGTGACAACATTGGTAACAACAAGCAGCAGACAAAGGACAAGGAAGTGAGAGTCCACTTCTTCAGATACGAGATCATCTCTAAGGAGAAACTGCCTTTATTTTTGTAATCTGGCTTCCTTTTCTCCTCTAGTTTATCTTCAGCTGCCCATTGGCCCTGTCGCTGTGTGCTGCCTGAAGCAGAAAGAAGCTGTATAGAAGAGTTGCTGTTGTCTCCCCCATATCTCCTGGGGTCACAGACCTTTCCTACCGTTTCTTTCCTTACCGTGCAACATAGACTACAGTCAGCAAAACTTGCCATGGGACTAAAAGAAGGAAACAAAAGCATTTTAGAAAAAAACTGTTAGGCACTCCTGTGTTGTCAGTATTAGGAAGTTTTTTATCAGATTGATTGTGGACAGTGCAGGTGCAAGTAGCAGTGATGGTGAAAAACACCAGTGAGCATCGGCCAAACCGATATCGAAGGGGAGAAGGAGTGGGGAGGCCAAAATCTGCAGGAAAAATTACCCATGAGGTGTTCTGATGCCTGAAAAAGCTAAATCAAACAAAAGCCAAGCCTGTTGCTCTCAGGTCTCTCCCCTGCTGAGCAAACCCCCAGGATTCAGTGGAGAAGCCCACCCAAAGATGAGGGCAAGGCTGTGGTGGTGCTGGGAAGGAGAAGTGCCAGAGAGAGCTCCTGTCAGCACCAAGGGCGTCTTTGGTGCTGAGGAAGTATTTGGTTGGGGAAGATTGTCAGAACACAAATGTAGGATTAAAAGGCTCTGAAAACCTTTTAAAGGCCTTTGTACTGTTTCTAAAAAGCGTTGTGCCTTTTATCTTCAGAGCTGTCAAACCAAGCCTTTAAAAGATGTAGTTGTGGAGTAGGAGTGGATTAAAATGCTACTTAAAATCCATTCTGTTTTCTGTTAATTTGTGCTTGATTTCTGTCTCATTCAGGTGTAGCCAGGTTTTCATGCTTTTGTTCCCCAACACTGAGTGTAAAGTTACCTTTACAAAAGAGGAAGGCTGGTGTTGGTTTGTGGGTTTTTTTTCGGTTGTTTGTTTGTTTTGGTTTGGTTTTTCTTTTGTCACAAAGAGCTACAACATTCGTAAACGAGCAGAATTTTATGAAACTTGTGTTAAAGCCATGGAAGTTCATGTTGCCTGTCCTTTACCGTAATGCTGAAGTGGTCACACCTCCCTTGGCATCAAGCTCTCTTCCTGCTAAGCGGGCAGGGTGAAGGCCAGCAGCAGGAGCTGGCACCAAGGGTTGCTGTACCCATATGACCAAGTGCTTCCCTTGTCTCCTGGACTTTGAACCCAGCACACACAGCTTTACCTTCCAGAAAGGCTACCTATGCCTTGCAGCTTGCTCATTTCTCGATAACAGTGTGTTGAATTTCAAGATGAGATGCAGATGTTGGCAAATGTCAGTTTTAAGGCACAGTTACATTTTCTTTGTTACCCATGTTGCTTTTCAGCACCTTGCAATCAGATACCAGCTTTGTAAAGCAGGGTACAGCCAAGTGTGGCCTCAGACAGCAGCAAAGGAAACCTGCCCTTGGTGTCCCTCAGGGAGTGGGCGTGGGTTTGCTCCCTGCACATACAGGAGGGGAGGAAAAGAGGGTGAGGTGGCTGTGTGGTGTGACTCTTCCCCCCAAGCAGGGCTATGTACCCTCACCCTACTCCATCCATAGGGTGTCTGGATGCTCCTTGGTCCTCCCCCAGCCCAGGCAACAGCAAGCTGGGCTGCATGGGTCTGTCCTGGGGCTCAGTCTAATCAGACAGGGAAGTTTGGAGATCAGAATAGACAACATGGGATGTAAAGGTGTTAAGGAGCTGAGAGGTGAACAGACAGGTATCTTCCAGCATTTCCAGACAGCAGCAAGTCGGTTCATGCTGCGTTCACAGAGGGCACTGCAGAGGACAGCAAGAGAGTGCTACAGTGACACAGCTGTCTCTGGGATTACATGTCTCCTTAAACTTGGCTCCTGCGTAAATGGTGTCTGCAGCGCTGACATCTCAAGCCTGAAGGTTTGTAATGCAGAATCCCTGAATTCATGAAACACTGTGCTGTGTTCGCTAATTCCTGCCTGTGTCAAGGCATGTCACTCGCACTACATCCTGAGTAACCTGGATAAAACATGGAAGCAGTGTCTTCTCTTGAAAGCTATTTGTGTTGGAAATTAAATGCATGAAGCTAAAATGAGCTTGTCACAGCAGAGGGGTGAATTCTGCAGTATTCTGGATTTCCTGCATGAATCATTTTGTGTGTCTGTGTGTTCCTCTTTTGATGTCTTGGCAGAGCAGAAGGACTGGGTTGCATGTATTTAAAGCCAGTCTGAATTCTGCTCTGGGTTTCCATCAGCATTAAAGTTTGTGCAACAAAGTCATTCAAGTGACAGTGGTTTACATGGAGGATTAGATTTTTTTCTTTGATTTTAAGATTTCTCAAATGGCCTGTCCAGCACAGGGTAATATTCACATCAGCAGAGAAATGGAGAGATTATGATCTTTTGTTTTATTCTATTAGGACTGACCATGGTAATGAAATGATGCTGCAGACATGAAAACTATGATCTGTTGTTTGTGTGACTCCGTCTATGATAAGGATTAAAATACCTCATTTTACAAAGAAGCTGGACCACCTGGAAGGGCAGAACAGACAGGAAGCAGATAGTTAAAGATATTGTAGCAGATTGTTAGATAATTTTTGTATTTGTTCACCGGAAGGGAAAATTATTTGAAACCACCCCTGCAGACACACAGCCATGTTTTAAACCAGATATCACTGTCCAGCCTTCAGAAGTCTGTGCCAATGAACTGAGATGAGAATTGGCCTCTCCCTTGCCATGGCCTGAGAAAAGGTTTAATACACCTGAAACAGACCTATTGTCCCTGAGTCTCTGTAGTTATGATGTGTTTATTTTAGGATTTGAGCAGTTTGATTGTCTGTGTACTTCACTGCTGAATTTCCAAAGAGATTTCTGTTGTACAGAGAAGTTACCAGCAACCTCAGTTGTGGTGCCTCGGGCAGGTTGCTACGTGCACTGCCTTGTGTGTGCACCCTTCAGTCTTGAGATTCAACTTTTAATGAATTGCCTGGGCTGCTGGGGCAGTGGTATCTGCTGTGGCCACAAAGAAGCATGTTCTCCTCATCTCCACAAAGCTCTCCGGTCCCGCAGCATAATCCTGGAGTGTGTGTAAATCAGCTGGTCAATCTTCTGCCCATCTTACAGTATTAATCAGAAAACCCATGACAGGCATGCGCTCTGTTAGACTCATCCCTTCACTCTTTTCAAAGAGCTGTTCACAAACTTTCCAGCACTACATTCCTCTACTGAAAAAGCAGACTAGCTTAGACCCAAAGGTCCAACAGGGAAAGGTCTTATTTTGACAACATCTTAATTTTCCATAGAATAGTTTGCCTTCCTCTTTTGAAGTACATTTTTTTTTTTTTAAATAGTAGTGCGTTTCACTAATTAAACCAGTTACCAGTTCTTGGCTGGAATGCAGACTGGACCATTAATGGCCTACTAGTGTTTTTTAAATGGGCAAAGTTTTCAATAACAAATTGTCAGTTTCTGTCTTTATTGTAATTTATTCAATTCCAACTTTAAGAAAAAAGTTGAAAACAAAAGGTATCTGACTGACCAAAACAAATTTTTAAAAAAATCTTTAATTTTCTGCCATGCAAGAAAATTATTTTCATAATGTCATAGTTGCCACAAACTGAAATCACCAGCTTGCATCTAGTCCTTGTGTTGTGTTGGTGAGAAGATACATGGAGAGAATACTATGCAAATTTACTACAAACTATTATATAAAATATATTATGATAAGATGAACATGCTTTTATTTGTCTGCTGAATCCTTTAACAACAATGTGTTCTAAGTTATTATTTTGCTACAGTGACACAGCTGTCTCTGGGACTAAATGGCTCCTGAAAGGTGAGTTTGAGGAGTTAAGTGATGAGTTTAAATACCTAAAAGGCAGATGCACGCTCAGCCACCCCTTATGATTCTTTGCTTTAGTTCTCAGTGTTTTGATTGTTCTCTGAAAGTGAAAAAAGTAGCAATTCCCCATTTCACAGGGAGTTTACATTGTACTTGGGAATTTCAGGGAAGCAGCACAGACTTGCTGGACTCTTCCTGGCAGCAGATATTGGTGCCATCAGTACACAACCATGGCACACTGTGAAACTCTTCTGCGACTGCTGACTCTGTGGGGAGATCTTGGTTTCTTATGTACCACTCATGTCAGCTGCAGTATCTTCCACTTTCCATGCAGTTTTCACCTTCTGAAGATGTGCTACAAAATACATACTCATCCCAAAGAAGTACACTTCCTGGGGTGTATAATCTCCTAAAGGTCTTATTTGAACATCAGATGCCTGAAAACACAAGCAACTTAGCACACAGACACTGTTCCAGAGGAACCGATAGCAGATGGTGCATCTTCTGCTGTGCTAGCTGGGAAGCACTAGACTCCCCTTCCCCCGGAGAAAACAAAGGGAAGACTCAAAGTTGAGCTTGGCTTTGAGACAGCCCTGGGCAAGGCTTCTTGCTCTCTGCATGGAGATGCCCCTGACAGAGATCAGGATGGTGCCCAGCCTTTGGTGCTCCAAGGGGCAAGAGCTGGTTTGGGAAGTTGCTGGTGATGGGTGGCAGCATCGGGCGGACCTGTCTGGGCTGGCCAGTGTGATGGTCTGGCACACTCCAGAGGGGAAACTGACTTAGGAAAGGTTTTGATTCCCTTTTCCCAATGTGGATGTGAAGCCTAAGACATGACATAGCCCTCCAAATGGGGCATGTCGGTTGCAGGAAAAAGATTAATAATGTTCAAGAAAAAAATGTGCCTCCCTCTAACACCAATGCAGGCACCTGGCTGCTCTGCTCTGTTACCTGAAGCATGCATGGGCAAGGTTAGACTGTGAAACATGGTGATATATTACCACACTTCTTCAACAGCCGTGCTTCTTACCTGACCAACATTCCAGAGTCAAGTTCCTGTAACCACTTGCAGAGAATCTAATTTAGGCTTATGTATTTCAACCAGCTCAGCAAGCATTTCAGAGGTTTCTTAGGCATTCTCAAGCTGGGATCCTATTTTTTTGAGGAAAAAAAGAAAAACAGCCTCTCCATCTTTTTAAGGAAATTAGGTTCCAATTGCTACATAGGTTTCCAACTAATTTCCTTCTCTTGCAGAAGCAGGTGATGCCCTAATAATACCTCTAATGCTCAAAGAAACTGGGAACTGGCAAACCCACTGCTGCCAGCAGTGACTGGGGTTATAAGTGGTTTGAATATGTGCGAGGAGCCTGAAGCAAATGAAGTGAGAGGCCAGAACTCTACGCTGGAGCTACAAATGCTTTTTTTGCTGGTGCTCCCACGGCTCTGCCTCCCTGTGAAGCAAGAACGCAATGTTCAAAGGAAAAAAAATCTTCAAAAGAGGCAGAGGTAGACAGTGGACCCAAACCTGAAAGGAAAACATCATAGAAAAGGAAAAGCTGGCACAGAGCCTGTTTCCAACAGAAAGGTTTCACAAGCAGTCATCCCGGCTGCCCCTTGCCTCACTTGTTTTCCTGACTTGCTTCTAGCCTTGTAGAGCCTGATTTGCAAAACAGCAGTCTGCAAAAGGCTGTGCGGAGCACCTAACTTGCATGTCTGATCACTGGAAATGCCAGATTTTCAGGGTATTCACAGTAATCGAGCATTTAACTGAGCCCTGCTGTTGTACATGAACTTTTGAGTGCAGCCCTGGGCAGATGTCAGGCTTTTTCTCATGTCTGTGTATCATTTCATGTCTCCAACCATAGCAGGCTGCTCAATGGGATTAGTATACAATTTGATTCTTAAAAAGAACTTGACTAAGTTGAGGTTTAACCTCTGCCTCCCTGTCCATAGGCAGTGAGAGCAGACGGGCTATTTTTGGAATGGCTCTAGCACACCCTTTTGCTGTGAATGAACAGTAGAATCACAGAATGGTTTGGGTTGGAAGGGACCTTAAAGATCATCTAGTTCCAACCCCCCTGCCGTAGGCAGGGACATCTTCCACTAGATTGACGATTTAAAGCCAGGATGTTTAGTTGGTACAAACTTCTAGCAGACCCCACCTTGTCCTCTAACTAACATGGAAATCTTTTTAATGGCCAACCCAGTAATAATACGTACAATCTCTGTAACATGCAGGCTCCATGAAAAAATTGTCACAGCTTGGGGAATGTCTACAAGGCATAATACCATACCCTGTAGATCTTATTTGGAGGTAGCTTGGTGTTTCTCTACAGAGTTGCCTCAGGCCAGAGACATGTATCCTCGTGAGTTTTGAGTTGGAAAGGTTTCCGACTTAAACTCAAAGCAGATCAGGGTCGAGTCAGAAAAAATGTTTGTCTAAAAAGCCTACAAAAGCAGCCATGTTTTCACAGATCTCCTAGCAGAACAGCACAACTATTGTAAAGCAGTGAAGACTTTTCCTGCACAGATAGTAGAAATTACATATAAGACCCTGTGCATCTCACCAAAGTCAAAATTATGTAGAGACAATAAGAAATAATTCCTCATTCCCACTGGGTAACTATGGATTCACACTGAAATTCCTTTGCTCCTGTTGAGCAATACCTCTATTTGGAAAAGGATGATACTATTCAGCCTCCAGTTAGTAACAACGGCAGAGCGTGGTCCCACATGAATGCAGAGGAATGAGTGTTGGAAATAGGAGAAGGTTTTCAGTATACTATCCTGAAAACAATTGCTGCAAACAGATACATAGTGAGCAAAAATGGCATTCAGGTTCCACCTGATTCTGTAAGGCATCCCTGGGATTCTTGCATGATAGTGCACAGTATCTTTCCCTCTCGCCCAAAGGTGGTTACCATATACCTATGGTATATATGGCTTTACTGCCACTGTATTTGAGTATTTTAACATATTTAATTCAAAGATCTCAAAAAATGCAGTGTAATGCTGAAAAATGCCTTCCATCATCACAACTAGTAGAGCTGTCTCACTGCTCAGGTTCACCCAAGCGTGAGTGCTGGAAATTGTGAGGAGAATAGTGCTACCCTCCCTGTTTGATTAACGGGCTTAACAAGTGCCTTAATGACTCCAGGTTATTCTAGAGAAGAGCTTTCCTTACAAGGGCATAGGTTTGCATTGGAATATTTACTAGTGTTAAAACTTCAGCGTATCATGGTTAAACCTTCATATTGCACTTGCACTATCCTTCCAGTCTCTTCTCTAGGTGAATCTAACAACTTCTGTAAACATGAAAGTGTAGAATCGGACTATCCTAGAAAACATGAAGGTAATACATTAATGAAATACGTCAGGGAGGGAAAGATGTGGTTTCTGAGAATATTGAGAATGTATCATTTATATGCCAGCTGGAAAACTGTACAGAATCCTACAGTGAAGTAGCTGATCCCAATTATAAATTGATGATAACTGCCCATGGAGGATGAGAGAATGCACCTACCCCATGCTCAGAAGAAGGAGCTGGGAGCTAACATTATAATTTGTTTTTTATATATGCCAGAACCTAAGTCAAAGCAGAAAAGGTACTCATTATATTTTGTCACTCCGCAAATACATAGGGATTGATTCCTGATGCTGAGAGCATGAGACCTAAATAGGATTGAGATGCAACAGGGGAGAAGGAGATGGAAGCAGTAATATGAATGTAATAATGTTTGCATTGGCTAATGTAATATCAAGGCTTCTAAATATTTTTTAATGAAAGCCTACTGAATCATTAAACAGTTGGCCTGCCTAGTCCAAGCAAATGACCTGTAAAACAATCATTTTGTAATCAAACACAGAGTTTCTATCTAGTTTTTAGCACCTCCATCTGACTTATACCTTTCTGTACCTGAAACAGGGAATCTGGGCAGTCACTGCTCATACACAGGGCGCTTTTGGGCTTGGGTCTCCAGTCTGTTCCTTAAGGACATGGCACCCACAACAGATATCTTCAGCGTATGAGGGTGCTTATCAATGTAGTATGAAGAACACTGACACAGAGTCACAGGACACTTGCAAAAGAAAAAAAAAATATTAGAAAGTTAATACGCAGAAAAAAATGGAAAATAATCCTTTGTTAAAAATGTAGTCTTTCCCCCAATACTTCTTTCTTCATAAACAAATAGTCCTATAAATAAATTCAGCTTTTTCACCTTCAAGTGTAGAAAAAAAAGGCTATCATTAATCTTCCTTTGCAACACTGGAGATACATTCAGTGAGCCCTCTAGAGAAGACAACTTATTATTTGCTCTTGTTATTTGTTGGTTAATTTATCCCTTAATATAAAATATTGCCAAGTTGTACATACGGAAAACCTGATTAGGATAGGATAAGTCTCTCTGAACTACAAGAAGTGGCTGAACACTGTTTATACAAAAAAGACTCTTGAGAAAGGTATCAATAGATTAGACTGATAAACAGATTCAGTATTTTTGAAAGGCTCAAAATTTGCTCTGCAAGAGAACATGTTTGCCAAATTATCCCAGTGCAGGATTGAAAGTCATATTGATAAATGAAGACACTGCCCTGGACAAGGAACTCCATTTCAGCATTTTTCTGTAAATTGTCCAGCAAAGAGAACAGTGTTACTCTGTAACATTGTGGTAGATTGCTTTTGCCCTTCTACTGGCAGTTTTATCTAATGCAACTGCATTTATGCCCCCACTCCTTTCACTATAAAACCCAAGTGCTAACACAGAAGATGTGAGTGGCAAGCTTCTGAGGCTGGAATAAAGTACCTTTCTCATGAAAAAGCTCGAATATCATAAGAAATTTTCGATTCCTTTATCTTAAGAGGCCTTGTCAGTGTTAGGCAGAACAGAAAATGCAGCTGCTCAGCCTGTACGCTCTTCTTAGACTGCATGACCTGCATGAAATTGCATTACACTTGAGTAAGTTGGAGACAGACTGTCTGACATGTGTCTTCACAAAAATGAGATGAGGGCTTCATGAGGCTGCTGAAGGAAAAATAATTACTAGTGGATAACAATGCATGTGCTTGACTTACTAATCTGAGTAAAAATACAAATATTTGTTAAAAGGACTCTCAAACCCCCAAATCAACTGATTTATTTTAAGAAAAGATTTTGTATAGGGTCAGAGAGACAAGACTTTATTCCCTGGAAATTAATTACGAAATATAAAAATGCTTGACACTAAAAGGAGCTTGGCTGATGGCACAAGCTCTAAATGCTGCCCCCCACAAATAAGCCTGCACTTCTGATGAACACTTACATGCTCTCTCTCCACTCACTGCCTGAAGAAACCACCAGGGCAGGGGCTGGTTCAAAGTCCACGTCTTCCCTTTTGGATGTTGGCTGATCACTGAAAATCAGTGAACGTGCACAGTGATTAAGGTTCTGAAATTAACCTCCTGAAGGGCAGGAGATGCCTCCAGACCAACTGTCAGATGCTACAAACTTTCAGCTCCTGAATGCAACTGAACTCCATTTGAGCAAATGAGCAAAAGATGCAATCAATTATGCACAGAAAAATAATGAATAAAGGTCATCAGCTGTATCAATGATTCAAAATCACTTGAGCTCTTCTTTAATATTACTGGACTAAATTGCTTGAGGAATTATTAGAGCTCAGTGACCCAGATTGGTATCTCTATGAACGTTTACTTCATTTAAAAAAAAAAATGCAGGAATGATAAGATGAAGCAATGCATGTCTGGGTACAACCCCACAGCCCCTTCTGTCAGAAATTGAGGTCAGATATCTACCTATTGTAGTCTATACATAACTTTTACGTGACAGAATGTATTTTTTCATAAAGCCTGCTCACTCCCACTAACCAGAAAGTGGGACAGGCTTAGTCTCTTCCTTTCTTCTGGGAGTCCTAAATCTGTGGTTTCCAACCAGGCACTCCAGGGGCTGCCTCCAAAGTGAACAAGGAAAAGCAAATTCATATCTTGCGTGTGTGACTTCGCATGTGCCATGCTCCTGAGGGATCTGTGCCTCCTGAAGAAATAGGGTTGAATATTCCTGCTCTGTGCTATTCCTGTGTAATCCCAGGAAGTTGCCACACTTCAGTATTTCTACTTCAGTGATGCTGGTTTTGCCTATCTCAGGTAGAACTTCGCCCCCTCTCCCCAAAGGATACAAACTCATTTTTACTCTCTCTAAAAATTAGTGAAAGTGAATTTGTGAACTTAAATTATTCGATGTTTTGAGAAATCAGGCAGATATTTGTAGTTTGTCCGCTGACTCCAGCTTATTAAGTGGCTAATTCCAGAAGCCTTGCACACCGAGCAACGTTCACTGTCAAAACATCACATCTGATTTTTTTGTAGGAAGTTTGTAGCATGCCTTGTGGAAGCAGCAGTTGTTTCTACGTTTATTCCAATGTGTTAAATGACAGTAATGGACACAGAGCCTAAAGCAGTCAACTTTCTAAAGTTAAGGCAGTTTGCAATCTGTCACCAGTGACAAAACCAATTTCAAATAGGAACAGAAACACTGTGTAGAAAAGGACAGGAGAGACCTCTGCAGTTTGTTAATAAAATAATGGCAAACTTGTGGCAGTTGTCATGACACATGTACTTTTTACTTTTGTAGCAATTACCTGCAAGGCTTGAGGAAGTTAAACTGTGTTGACACACAAGAGCTGCCTCCACCCCAGACCTGCGTCAGGCAGTGAGGGGCTGCCATGCTGCCCTTCGGCGCAGAGCCAAATACAGGATTGTGGCTCCGTGTAGTGACATAACTAAGCTAGTGCTAAAGCAAGTCAGCTCTGGTCACTGCTTGGTGCTGCAGCTTCTCCACACTGCTGTACCCTTCTTCTGCTCCAGACCTGGCTCTGTGCACGCACAGGAACAGCTGGTGTTTTCCTGGCCTTTATGAGTAGCTCAGACACTGTGTAACAGCCCTTAGGTACCTGTCCATGCCGTGAAATACAGAGCCCTGAGTTGGTTACTTGCATTCCCTCTCTAGTCCAGAGGGACAGGCATCCTAAAATGAACCCACACCAGCCAGCATAGTAATCGGGGAGGCAGCAGAAAAGGACGAGGGAGTTTGCATCCAAGAGCCCTTTGCTCGCTAGCATGTAATTGCCTGAATGAAAGCTGCCTCTGGAAATTTCAGCTAGGTAAGATATACGGAGTCCACAACCTCCCTTGGAGGTTGTTTTCATCTGGTTTTCAATTATTGAAAGGTCTTCACTGCCTTCTTTCATGCTGTGGGCAGAATTGCCATGTAAGAGCCTAGTTAGTACAGCCGCGCAGGGAGCGGGGATCTGGTCTGGTATCTTCCTCCACCTAAAACAGTTTCAAGCATCTTCTGCATGGGCAGCCTCATCTTAAACATTTTAAGTGTTGTGGATGTTTTGCCACAGAAGAGAAAGGCCAGTGCAAGGACACGGCACCAAAATGGGCACAGGTCTGTAGCCCCGTGGTGAGGATGGTCAGCACGGAGGCGTAATCCCTGCTTCAGAGAATAGCAGAAAATCCACAGACAAGCAGTCACTGGTGGGGGGAAACCAGTCATGGGAACTGGGACCATTCTACTTAACTCAGTTTTAAAGCACCCAAGTCCTTACTTGGATTTAGCCATGAAATTCGGAGATTTCACTGAAAATTAAACTCTGCACATGTATGAACTTCTGTATCAGCATGCTGTGGGCAAAGGAAATTTAATGAGTAGTGCCCAAGTTGTGTTTGTAGCCAGCAAATTAGCTATTGCCCTCAAGGGGAAGGAGAGATTAAGGAAATTGGGACCTGACAGCGAACCATCTGCCTGCAAGCCCCTACATGACCTGCTGAGGCAGGAATAAAAACCTGTGCTCCACCATGAAGTGGAGAAGGGTGAATATAAAAAAATACACTCCTGGAAGAAGGAATCAGGAGGGTTTCTCACTCCTCTCTCTTCTTAGATGATGGGGAGGCCATAACCTTCCACCACCATGGGAAAAGAAGAATTTCACCCAGGGCAAGTTGCCATGAGCTGAAAGGGCTGTCGGCTGCAGGACAGCTGGGGGGTGGGAGAAGTGAGGGGACAAAATTAAGAGGTGTCTTTCTCTTCCTCACTGGCTTTGCAAGCACTTATGTGGCTCTGTTTGTCATAAAAACAAGTGCTGCTCACCAGAAAAATACATTATACTGTGACTTATTGCCATTACTGGTAGCAGCAGTTGGCAACAGGAGTGAATATGTTTGGTGAGTGAATATGTAAGCTGCCTACTCCTGGCAACTCCCATTGAAATCAGGGGAACCAAGGGTCCTCAAAACCTTACAGGAGGTTTGAGACATCAGGACTCATCAGAGGGTGGGACAGGAAGGAAAATCTCCAGGAAGGATTCATTAGGGCAGTGTAGTTTTACCTCTGTTGTTCTATTCCTTGGTATTCAAGTAAAAACAAGTTGCACCTACTTTGTAAATATGCCTTGTTGTGCTTTCTCTGTGACATATTGTCAATGTCTCCCAGTCCTGAAAAATTGTTTAGTTTCAGGAAATTAATAAAAATTAATTTATTTCACATTTTTTTGCAAGTTTTCTCATTATTCTTGGGAAAAATTAGGGTTTATTGGCATGCCTTTAACATTTTTGGAAATCCTGCATCTCAAGCTGTACCATTACATGGTTTCTGCCTTTTTTTTCATTTCAGTTTACAGATTCTAAGCCTTCTAGTTTCTATGTCATATGAGATAAAAAATGAAATTAAAAATTATTAATAAAACAAGTTAATAGAATGAAAGGGGCTAAAAGTAAAGGGTATTTTAAGTCAATGACTGAACATGAGATGTATTAGGCCACTTTTTAAACAGATGGCTGCCTTAGACACCATGTGTCTAAGCCAAGGCCCTTTCAATTGCTATTTACATTCAGAGGGGCAAGGAGTTAAACATGTTACAAAACAGAAGAGCAAGTCGTGACCACTCTAAACACCTGGAGGAAAAGATCAAATCTTTTGGATGGATAGAGCCTTTTCACAGGCAAGCATAAAAACTCTGTAGTTAAAAGGACAAAATACTAATTGTTTCATTGAAACTGGGAAAAAAATCCAGATTTCCTTTTCTATTTTGTAGCTATCAGAACATTAATTCACAGTGTGTACAACAGATTATACCAGTCATCTGTTTATATTACTCTCAAATACTGTTATGTCCAATAGATTGGTAATTTATGTAATTTATCATTATTGATTTATAAAAGCCCTTTTACCAGATCCCATACCTACGGATTTTTACATGGATCATGGCACATATATGCAGGAAATGTGTTCTTGCCTTTTACTTCATGACCAGAGCCCACTAACAACATTTAACAGGTCTTATTACCTTCCCCTGCCTCTGCAAAGCCCTAGGTCTGCATGGGAGTCACTCTGTACATGTCCTAAGCTCTATTAAACCCTTAGCGACTTGAAATAACATTTAGTCTAGCTTCCAGATGATGTACCAATACCTCACTCAGTTATGTGGCTTCATTGGCAACTGCAGCTTCCACTTAGATGGCTTGGTTTGATGCTTTGGTTTTCTCAGCTTTATTTTTGGCCAAAGTTGCCCTGATATTTTGAGCTTAATATTTTTATTCTAACAGAAAATATTTGGTAGTAGTCTTGTCATCTTAACTTTTTTCCCTCCAGCCATTGCTGTCACTCTTGAAGCCAGTGCACATTTTCACTCCATGTTCCAAGAGAGTCCCCCATCCCTCCTGTGATTTCTCCACAGCTTATTATCCAATTTTCTTTTTCATTTTAGCCTTATTTTTAAGATAGTACTTGGGGCATAATTTTTACAGATTCCCTTCTCTTAGTCCCAAAGCCCTCTTATTTCTTTTCAGGTCAGCTTTCAGCTGCTGTTAGAGTTTTATTGGACTTTGTCATCCCATGGGAGGTAAACTAGAGTCTGAGCTTTCACTGAGATGACTCCTGTGAGCCTGAAAGGTAGACCTGACCGAGGAGTGGGAGGTGGCTGTGAGTAATGGGAGAGATGGTGGCAGAGGCAGAGATGAGGAATAAAACAGAAGGGACAAGAGAGGCCAGAGTCTTTGACTGTACTATTTTAAATCAGCACAAAGCCCAGAAGAATTGTAGTGGATAAACACTGTCAAACACGTTAAGAAATTCTTTCTTTTCAGATGGAAACAAAACTAAATAGCAGAAAATCCTTGCTTGGCATGATGCTGACTTTCATTTTAGATATTGATTGGAATCCTCTCCAACTGGTTTCAAACCAGTCATTAGGGGCAATTAGACAATTTTCCCATTGACACCAGAGTCTAGCAGGAAGTGGCAGGCACTCCATCTCCTTGATCATTAAAGGTCACTGGAGACAGTCCAGCATCAATGGGGAAATGGTCCATGCAGTTCCATTGCAGCACAGATCCCAGCATCCTGCTGAGGGCTGGAGGCGCTGCTTTCACTTGCCTCTCTACTACACTCAGAGGGTGAAGGATCGCTGAGAACACTCTGGGACTGCCACAGGTGTAAGCAGCCATATGGTGAAAATCTTCAAAAGATTTTTTTCCAGCCCAAATATAAAAAGGTCATACAGAGGATACCAGGGCTTCTTTTATTAAAGATTCTTTAATGGATCCCTATTGCTTTCTGTGGAAAAAGAAATAAATTAAGGATCAGACACTAAGATTCTTTTCCATACTTCATGTCTACAGAAACGGTGATCAGTCCTTTCACAGTTTACCTGAAATGTAGCCTGTCTTAAGTGGCCCTGGTTCAGATGAGAATATGAACAAACAAACATACCATTGCAGTAACTTTTTGAGAAGAGAATATCATCCAAGTATCAGCTACAATAGAGAAACTTTCCTATGCTGAGGCAAAGGCAAGGTACAGGCAATAACACAAGCTTAAGGGAATCCTGAGAGATGTTATCTACCTCACATGTATATATTTTATGAGAAAAAAAATATTAAACTTGCATTTGAAATGTTCTTAGGGAGCTAGGATTTTAAATTGAGACTGTTTATAAAGCAAAGGAACAATTAAAAAAAATTAAAGGATGCACAACATTTTGCATTTTCTCAGCAAACTCATTAGTTTATAGCTTTTAAGGTTAGAGGAGACTAGCATGAACATCTTCTCTAATCTTTGTGGACCATGGCTACTCTACATTATGCAGCGATTTTTTTCTTACAAAAAGTAAGTCTTCCATAGTATGCAACTGAACATTTGGAATATCAGTAATGTGACTGAAAGCAGAGGATCTTTCACATAATATTCATGCTCTGTCTAAAAACCTCAAGTGATGGCAAATCAGATATATTCTGAAAATCTGATTCAGAAGTTAACCCTTCTTTTAAAAAAATGTCATTTTCAAAATGTTTTACTTTTGTTTCCTTATGGGACTGTACCCTCAAAATTAAGTTTATTCTTGAATAAGTAACTGTTTTGTCTGTGATCTAGTCACCTTTTAAACTAAATATTTTAAATATGAAAACCTGACCAAAGCAGATAAGCTGCATGCATATGCTGGAATTCTATCTTATATATGCCTTTTTTTTTTTACCTGGTAGTTGTTATCATATAATCACAGTTTTGCTGTTTAGGAAACTGAGGCACAGGGAAGTAACAATATTTGTCAAAGGATGTATGGTAAGTCACTGTCTGTAAAAGTACAGGAGACAAGCATTGTCACACATTCATAATCCTTCTTCACAAATGCTAAGTTTCATCCCTGCTTATTTGCTCTTTATTTCATCTAGATTCAAACAAAAATATCAGGCAGTTTATTAAAATATGTCAAATATTTGTGAAGATTCACAGCAATATTTCTGTAAACGGCGTGAAGACAGATATGCATCAGAAAGTAACAAACTGACCACAATACAATTGGAAGTTTAAAGCTAAGACCATCTAAAGGTTAAAGCAGGGTTCAGCTCTGCAGAGCTGTGGCAGGCAGTTTACAAAGACAGACTTTCTAATGAGCAACCACTAATTCCTGCATTATTTATTTCTATATTGTTCTGATATTTCCAGAGAGTGTAGATGTAAAAAATAAGTCTCCTAACACTCAATGAAGCTGTGGCTGGAGGTGATGCCAGAAGTCTGCCTGTAATTATTCTGAGGGATTTCACTACATCCTCATGTGATGTGATGAGATGTGATGTGATACAGAAATGCATTGCATGCCCCCTCACAGTGTGAAATTTTGAAGCGTTTGTTTATACTAAAGAATGCCATTTGCAGTTTACCAGTGTTCAGGTGCTTAACAGTAATACTAGAGAGCTGCCACTGGCACTTCCCGGGCTCCTTGTGGTGCTAAGGAGAAGAGCAGGACTTTCTGGAATGTCTCTCATCTGAGTAGGGATACCAGTGGGAATACTTGCGAAGGAAACGCCGCAGGAGTGGTAGGCGCATGACTGTGCATGGGCACACTGGAGCAGTAAGTGCAGATAAGGAGCAATATGTTTTTCCTTCCTGTGAAATGATAAGGCTTTCTGTATTCTTTGTACTTTCTTTGCAATATAGTCAGATATACAATTTGTAAAAACAACACCAGCCTGTAGATTTAAAAATAATAATTAGCAATGACTAATACCTGGTTTAGGTTTCACACCTAGCAGCAGCCCCTCTAGTTTTGAATTCACACCTAAGTCCTTGTGGTGTTCTGGTTTCCTGGTTTGGGCTGGTACTGAAAGGTGTGAGCTCCCAGAGGGATACATCTCGTTGGGGTCTTTTCAGTCCTAGTTTTGCGCAGAGCTACAACTCTTTCTTTTGCAAAGGCACCCTGAGGGGATACATGCCATTTTAAGTGCTATCTAATGCTTTCTTCAGTGATGAGTTGGTGTAAAGACTGTTATAATTTATGTCAAGAGCCAGGTTAAATTAATCAACATGAACCATAGCTTTTTTTTTTTTTTTTTTTTTTGGTACAATATCATTACTTTGCATTGTAACAGTGCCTGCTGGTTTCAACCTGGTTAAGCCATGCATGTTAAATGCTTGAAATAAAATTTTAAAAAAGAAATAAATGCTTATAAGCCAAAAACATTTTGAGGTATGAATGAAAAACCTGGGATGTTGTTAGAAAGGTAGAAGTGGGATAGTCAAGCTTTAGCCATATTCCTCACTGTGGTCTTCAGACTTCTATTACCATCTTTTTCACCCCTATTCAGTATCAGGAGGGTCTTCCCAGACAAAAATACAGACACAATAATAGTTCATGGTCAGAAGAACAAAAACATCCCAACCTATCTGCAGAACTTGTCCAGCTTCGTGACCACTTCTGTTTAACGTGCATCTACTCAACAGCAGATTATAACTGAGATTCCTTGAATCAGGGAAGCACATATATAATGTATATCTTGTGAGCTACTTTTGCTACATGTTAGTGGTTTCTATACTTAGGTTCATTATTATAATTTAACCTGCAACCATATGTGCCAAAAATTATCCTTCTGTCCCCAAAACTGTTGTGAGAACAGAGCGGCAGAGGCTACATATCTGGTTTTAGATAATTCCAATGGAGCTACCAAAGCTAGTTTTCCACTCAAGAAGGCAAATCATCTTATCCATGGAGATATCTTCCTTCAGATTAAATAAATAATAGTAGGGTAGAATTCAGCTCTAAATTAATATAACTAAAGAGTCCAGATGGAGGTGAACAGATGTGACCTAGGTGCCTAAGTTTCCATAACAGCTTTGCAGCCTAAAAGAGATATTTAGCTTCCAGCCAAAGACGCAGTTGACAGAACTGACACAAGTCCTCTGAGAGATCAGCATCCTTCAGGAGCAGCAGCTGGAGACCACAATGTTTCCAATCATCTCAGGTGACCCTAGATGTCTATGGGCAGGAAAATGAATAAAGCTTTAGGTGTTCACTTCAGGGTGAGCTGAATGACTCTAGGATCCATAGACTACATTTATTGTTTATAATGGAAGCTTAGACGTTAGGCTCATATGTCTTGTACATATAGGCAGCTTCTCAGTCTCAGGAGGATAAACGAGATGGAGAGAACAGTGTTCCAAGGAAAAACTGCGTCAGAAAAATGCTTTTATTTCTACCTAAATTTATGCAAAGATGACTGATATATTTTTAGTTGTAAATATCCTAAATTCCCCTGCTCTTTCTATGGAGAGAGTGAATTTATCAGGGATGTAAAATACCAAATGTGAGCTCAACTAAGGGGTACACGGTAATTTCTAAAATAGTTACCTTAGCTGTATCTTCATGAGCAAGAGTCTGGGAAAAGCTGTAACATCAAATTCAAGGAGCAACTAAAAATTTCACTGGTGGAAAAAGTCAAATTAAGTGTGACTTAGTAGCAGAAAACTTCCAATAAAAAAACCAAAACAAACCCAAACACTGGGGAGAACAGCACATTCAGTGCATGTGGAGAAAAGGAATTAATTTCACATGAACTAGGTTCTTCATGCAACCACTGCTGCCTGCAGTATTTCCACAGCAGCCGATTCTAATAACTATTACATGGAAGCAGTAATTCATTTGATGGTTACAAATTACCTGTTCCCTGGGACAGTTGTTATCTAACCAAGTTTGATGTACCTGGCAGAGACAGATGAGGGATAATTTGACCACAGACACTTCAGTCTTTCTATTGTAACCAAGGCCTGGAAAGCATCACAACTTAACAAACAGTCCTGGGGAAAACAAAGTATTTTTCATGTTGGCCCTGTGAAAAACAGCTTTTCTCCAGGGACCTTTGATTCTCCTTTCTCTCTGTATACATATAAGTAATATACAAATAATGCAAGATCATTTAATACAACACCAAGTCATAAGCAAAGCTTTGAAATTTGCTGCTGTTCAATGGCAGTGGATGGTAGATGTTGCCAAGAACTATGTCCAGTGTCTGCTCGGGACTTCAAATTGAGCATGGAGACTGGTAACCTTAGAAGAAAGTGACTGTACTTCTGTCCACCGTTCAGTTTCTTGTGTCAGATTTAGGTCAACCACTCTGTAAAATGGGAGAAAAAGGGAGATAACGTACAAAACACCTCACTCACTAGTAGAGATCTAAAGGGAATTCAGAAGCAGCGATGGCACTGAGAGAGGACAATAGCACAGAGACTTTTCAGAGACTTATTCGGTGTTTCGCACGTTGGTTACCATTTAGCCAGCCAAGAGCAGCCACTGAGAACTCTCTCACAGCACACCACACAAACATAATACAGAAACTAAAACCAGTAAGTGTCTTAAATGAAAGTCAACGACCATTAACTCGTTAAGTCAGCTTAAGTCTGCACAGAATTGTCAGAATAAATTATGTGTGGAGGAGTATCAAAGACATAATTAAGGTATTTGTAAAAAGGGCAGGAGGAATTACTGGTCACCAGGACAAAAGCCTTTTTCCTCCTTTTACCCAGGTCCTTCTAAACAAGGAGTCAGCTTTAAATAAAGCAAAGTGAGTGTGTATAAGGAGTCAAGATATAGGCTAAGAGGAAATATTATGGTAAGAAATATGCATTGGACTCAAACTAGTGCAGCTTTTTTCATACCAATTATCACCACTCATTCTCCTGATCTGACTCTCTCAAGAGCATTTGCCAACCCCAACTCTGTCCATTCCATGACTTATGGCAACACTATTTTTGTTGTAATGTTTCAAAAATGCTCTTTTGTTAGAAGAACATATTTGCTCATATAATAGCTGAGCCTATACACTGTTTGCAGTCATAACTGTGTCCCCTACTCATGACAAAAAGATAACTTCAGCTTTATAACAGACACTGATGTTGGCTTTGCTTTAGAGAGAGGACAAGAATGCCTAGGGAAAATTATGGCCATTATACAAATACAGTATGTTACAGCAAAATGTTGATTAGAAGCATCATTGCACTAAATGAAGATGCTCAATTTTTACTCTAGAAATTGTACCCAACTCTCTCTGTGAACCTATGGAGACTAAACCTGCTTTGTTGCCTGCTGATTGTATTTGATGTAACAAGGTCAACCCTAGTCTGACTCCTCATGTTCCTTGTATTTTCAGTGAACAGTTATACACTGCTGATAAATTCTTCCTAAGTACCGTTTTTTCTTCACTCAAAAAAGGCAACCAGTCCATGTTATTTATACAATTTCTCTTAAGATAATCTCTTAATTCCACACTGATAAATTGCTATTTCAAATTTAATTTAGAACCAGGAACAGCAGTGATTCCATACTGCTGATATTAACATTCTTGTTTTCATTTTGTAGGGATTTGAGTGACTGAGCATCACATTCTTCATGATTAGGAAATGTTTTGCAATTTCACTTTGTGATATATCAATAAAATTTTATCTTTCCCTTAATGCACCCTTCTGAGATGGGCTTGCCATAAACCACATTCGTGTGCTGCTGATTTAGCCATAGTTCTCTCATGGATTTCTTCCATTGCTCAACACAACCATTAATGTAAACCCCATCAACTCCTACTCCCACCTCAGCTAAGAGCCTGACTGAAAAGCAAAGACTGTAATAAATTTGTCATTTAGGAAGAAAATAACTGCTTGGGAAGAAAATTACCTAAGAGGAAAATAAAATCAGCAGCAACAGCTATTGCAGTTTCTGTATGAAATTAAGAAATTTACAAATGCAAGAAGTACAGACTATAGCTTATTTAAGATAGTCAGATGTCCTAGTTCAAAAATATTGGGGTTGCTCCTCCTAAATTTTTGTACCAGTTTAATCAAAGCCAATGCAGACATGTGACTATATCTGCCCCCTTCTTTTGTCTGTACCCTCAGCCCCTTATCCCATTTCTTTTTTGACAGAGTTAGATATTGCTTCTGTCTTTGCTTCATTGTGCAGTTAAGTGGCTGATCTGTCTTCCTCAGTACATTTTCAGCATCCTGTTGTTCGAACTTATCTTCAGAGCACCTGGGCCCAAGAGAAAATAAGAAAGGGGAAGCAAAGAGAGGTGCTAGTGGGTGATGGGCAATGCCAGCAGAAAGCAAGTTCAAAGCAACTTAAAAGAAACTGATGTAAATATACTGCAAGGGGAATTAGGCTGGATATGAAAGCTTAGCAGAACATGGTTAAAGATTTGGACTTTAGCCACTGCTCCCAGGGACTGCTACATAATTCTCGATTACGGTGTAATGACAAACAACAACTCTTATTGACTGCAATCTGTTTCAGGTAAAGAGGGCTGTGCAAAGGCAAAGCCATGGCTTTCAATCTTCTCAGGCAGGGAGGAAGGGCACTGAACTGAGACTTCCATACTTTGAGCAAGTGCTCTAATACCAACCTAAAGAAGAATGTGCTGCCAGTTTTGAAAGTGGTTATACATATTATGGAATGCCAAACCTGAACTCTGGAAGGACTTCTTAAGATTTCAGAGCAGAAAGAGAGGAAGAAATACCTAGTTTGGATTGTCCTGGCAGAAAGCTGCTTTGCCCTATCAAGACTGAGGTTCTTTCTGGACATGCTGAAGACCTTCTGTTACTCTGGGAACTTCAATGTTCAATATTAAAGGAAGTATGGTAACTGTAATGGACAGCTGAGTTGAGATTTTGAGGATTTAATTTGTATTTATGTGTCTGCAACCCCCTAAATAATTTATTTTGCATCTCAGTTCATGACCATACAAGAAGTCTACTTTAAATTCTTTGGATCTTTGATGCAATCAAGATTGCAATTGTTCCTACACTTTTTTAGGTTTTGGATTGGCAGCTTTCCATGCAGTCATATACCCATGGACCAGAAAGAGCTTTATTGATGTTTTTGTGCCAGTTTTCAGAAGGGGCACCATATATCTTATACATTGATGATGAATAATAGAGATATACAGATCTGTTTTCACTTTTAAGAAGGTTTAATGTTAAAAATAGCAAAATTTGCTTTATGTAATAGACCAAGAATTAAATTCAGGCTCTTTTCCGTATACTAACAGCAATAACACATAGAAGATTAATTCCTTGGCTCATATATCAAGACACATTGTCTCAATTGTTTGTGCCTTTCATAAGATGGCCTTAAAATAGAACTCCGATTCTGTTTTATTCAGAAAAAATACAAAAAAGATGAAAAGTCCTATTTGTAAATAATACTAAAAATATTTGGAGGGTCATGCAGAAAATCCAGCATTTAATTTTAAAATAAAGCTAGAATTTAAAGGAAGATAAACAAAAAACATTTACACTTAAATTTTATTTAGCATTCACTTTCATATAACAATTGCCCAGTGATAACAGCTATGAGATAAAGTGTATTCCAATATTAGTGAAAGAATGTATTTGTTTTTGTCTTGCAGAAGAAACACTCAAAACGTCAGCAACTGTAATTCAAGGTCAAAATTTCTCCTGAGTCTCATTCTGTTCACACAGGAGCTTGTTTAAAACACTGCTCTGTTTGAGAGCTTTTAAATTAGATATATCTTCGCTTACAACAGGGACATCTTCACTTTGATCCTCAGTTATCAGATCTTCACTGTCTGACAGCGTACACAGGAGTGTATCATTTTCATAGGTAGGAAAATAATACCTGAAAGCAACAAGGCATAATTACTAGATAGTCACATATTTTGTTTGAAAGAGGTTGAGCATATTTTATGAGATTAGATTTTTAAAAAGGAAAAGTGAGAAAGTCTAGTTGTCTGGAATGACAGTAAACAGCACACCCAAAAAACAACTGGCATGTACATCTTAGAATAGTCATACAGAAGAGTTGTCAACAGACAAGTCCTTCCTCCTATTTCTTCACCTGAATGTTGTCACAACTGAGGTGACAGATCCACATTTGTCTCACAACAAATGCTGAACTGAGATGTTAGAGTCAGAACATTTCCTGTGCTTTACCACCTATGGGCATCATCCCACAGACCTATTCAGCCTGTTTACAGTCTGAATCAGTGCTATGTTACACTCTCTCTCTATTTGCTATGGAGAAAACTAAGGGTAAACAACCAACCTGTTTTGATGCCTACAGTTAGGCAGACATCATTATACATGTATTTGTATCAGACATGCAAAAGAAGTGGTTTGGTCCTAGAACTGTATGTCCAGAGTGTATCTTTACTAGAATGAAATACGTGCCAGACACCAATCCCAGGCATGGTCTGAATCTGTGTAGAGAGTTAATGGCTGGAGGAATCTTATGCCTACAAGTGGGGCATTTGAGATGTCACTTTGGTGCACAAATTCAACCTTAGTCCCACCAGGAGGAAAAGTGCTGAGTGCACCATGTATGCCTTTCACCATTCACTGCACAACTGTAAATGCAGGCAAAAGATTTTTGTAACAATAAACTTATCTAGCATACTAACTTGACAGTGCAGACACAATTTATGGGGATAGTGCATGCCGGATGCAACTAGAACAGCAGTATCACATGTTCATTTTAGCTTCAGACAGTACAGAGATTTATAATTCTGAGTAGTTTTGAGACCACTTATTATTTTATCTGGGCCAGCAGAGTGGGGGAGCTCAGGGCACTGTTGCATTGGCAAAAACCAGAAGTTTCAACTTACTGTTTTACAGACATTATCAAGTAAAAGTACAAATGCTGGAAGAAAGATGTGTACTCTTACTGTGGTTGATCCCATGTAGACCTGGCTGGCAGGAATGTAATGTGTTTGGTCTCTTCCATATGATTGATCAATCCTCCTTTAGACTGAAATTTCTCCTGGCAGTTGTAACAACGACAATGATGGATTTCTCTTCTGATGAAGTTCACTAGCTTTACTTGCTGATAGAAGTTCAGACCTGGGAGAGATGGTAGCGAACAAGCACTTGAGGAACACAAGACTTGATTTACAAATGCTTTCGTGGATTAAGCGTCAAGATTAATAAGGGTTTACTGAAGACCAGCAGTGCCTGAATGCTGTAACTTATCAAATTAACTGAACAAATGCTTTTCCCCAGCTGCAGGGGAACAAGCCCTTCTTTTAATGTAAAAATTGCAAACACCTTCCTTCCTACCAGTACAGCAGAAAGCAAACGTTGGCCAAACACAGCTTAGAGCACAGACCTCCAAGTTGCAAGCAAGTCTTAACAGGCATAACAACAACAACAATAATAATAGTAATATTAATTCTTCCAGGGCTCCAGCAGACAGACCTGAAACTCATAGAGTGGGTATTTGTAGGAGGTACTCTTCAAAAGAATCAAATGGTTTTAAAGAAAAGAGCACAGACCTTTGGTATTAACAACAGTTTCAGAAAACTAAAGCATTCTTGGCGTTTTTTTGTAAGCTGGTAGAAAGTTTCCACAATGGAAAAGTTAAATGTCTGAACAAAAAATCAAATTGATACAGTTGTTTTCCAGCATTCTTATGATGCGGTTTTCTCCATACTAGTGGCAAATGCTGACAATTACAGCATCTCTTACTCACCGTGCTCTAACTTTATTTTAGGAAAGTCAAATCCATGTGATTTCTGGAAGAAAAAAAAAAAAGGAAAGAATAAAATATCTTATTTCTGTTACTTCTGCTATTCCAAGTTAAAAACAGCTCAGCTTTTCATAGACTGATACATACATATGCATACAGACATGCAAAAACTAATAGATAAAGCAAATCCCCCCAAATTTAGTTTCATTGGAGACTTTTGTATTCTGCAATGCTCCTGTTAAACAGTTATTAAAACTGAAACACAGATCCTAATGATCACTATAATATTAAACATGCTACCTCTTTATTTTCTGTACCAGTCTGTACACCCACAAGTAATAGCTAGTCAAAGTCTCAATGTAAAACAACTCCACAGCACATTTTAGAGAACAGATGCTGGAGATGCATGTAGTGCTTCAGTTGTGCGCTAAAGAGGGCATTCTAATGCAGCAGCTGATTTGATCTTAATAAAAATGTTTATGATCCTACTTTTTAATTCCAAAGTGATGAAAGAACTGGTATTTAAAACAAGTCTTACCTGCATGTGAAGATACAGTTTTTCTGTGGTGTCCGCTTGTTGCTCACAGAACAGGCAAACTGCACACACAGGATGCTCTTCCCAGTCAGACCAGTCTCTTATGATTAAGAGTCAAAAAGATTCATTTATTTGTGGAAAAGAGGAGAGACATTTTGTGAAAGGGCACTTCAGATTATGCATTCACATCACCAGAAATAAATCCAGAGAAATGGAATACTTTGAAGGGGTGGAAGAGACACTGTGGATTTATAGCTGGATATATCACTAGAATCTGGTTTACAGTCTGAAAAAATTACAAATTCAAGAATAACTGAGCAGTTACTGTTGGGTAATTCCTATGCAGACAGGCAGTAAGTCTTACTTGAATTTGCCTGCACTAACAAACAGGATCTTAACTACAGTTTCTATCAGGTTTGGTAAGTCATTAAATATTGCGTTCAGTTTTTATTTCCATAAGGTCTTTTAAAATTCTTCTATAACTTCCTAATCTGTCAATATACCAGCCAAAGACATAATCATCAGGCAGAGATCACTCTAAGTGTTTCACTTATCAAATATTATATGAAAGAGACACTCATGCTACATTTAGACATGCACACAGAGACTACTTTACCTACACATCCATTTAGATCCACAATACTGCTGAGAGATAGAAGTATTATTGCAACTGGGTATAACCGAGTAAAATTCAAAATCCTGGTGAAATCCTGCCTCAATTTCTAGTTGTTACCTTTTTATCAGACTTTTTCATACCATTTCTTTCTCATGCTGACATTTTTGATGCTTACTCTTGATTTTCAAATTCAAACAAAACCCATTTAACTGTTTTTTAGTACAAAAGTAAAAAATGTTTTGCCTACATCATTACAAACCCCAAAGGCTCTTGTATGAGCTATATGCAAACAAAAAATAGGCTTGTGGTTGAAATATGAAATTTACAGCTCTTGTTGTGGAGAAGCATCTTTGATGAGAACAGTTTGGAGCTGATTTGACTGGCTTAAATGAATTTTAACTGTGTACTAACTATGCACAGCATTTGCCCCTAACTACTTTCAACAATAATGGTCTTGCAAGTCTTTACAATGGGCACATAAGTCACTCTTACTCTTCTGGGTTATCTAGCAATTCCCGGTCATCCTCTGACTGCACTTCCTCCCAGGACTTTCCAAATTCCTGGAGAGAAAAAAGAAAAGAAAAAAACATTTACTGAGTCACATTACACTTTATATATAATCACCTGCATGAACATCTGGGAAGTCACAATCAACATCTTATTTTGTATCACTGGTATTTCCGTGAGTTAAAGGCAGTCATATAACACTGCTTCATTAATAATTTTTAAAATAACTATTCATTTTCTCTTTTAATGGGGCATTCTCCACCCTATGTCTGGGAAGAAGATGATTTGGCACAGAGCTCTCAAGAAGAGCATCAGAGCTCTGTGTAAAACTAGAGTGTTGCAACACCACCAAGATGTTCCTGAGGTGGGTACATTCTTCCTGTCTTGAGTTTGCCATCACACTTGCACAATCCAATCTGACTACCTTGCTCTTCATGCAGCATATGTTGCTTAAACAACGCAGCTATCACAACTGGGACTTTAGTTGGCACAGCTACACCAGTCAATGCTTGTACCTTGTACAAGGTTATGTCAGTAAAAACACATGATGTAAACCTAGCTGAAGAGTACTCCAGACAGGCAGTATGAGCTAGGGCATAATCTCTGAGCTAGACTCCGACTTCTCTATCATCCTCTTCTCAGATGTGAATGTAAGAACATCTGTTCATGGTGTTCTGTTTTCCTTTTACTTTTTGTGTTGTTTATATATATCTTAAAGACCTTCAGCACAAAGTATATCACAATACATTTCTGCAGCATTCAGCACAATGGCAAACACTCTCAGCATGACCGTAATATAAATAACAGGCAATGAAAAGCTGAAGCACTCTACTGAAATACCAGCAGTGATCTTTCACTAGTGTTTTTCTTTTCTCTGATTCTTCCTGCCTTTAAAAATAAACCAGAGCAAACCAACCAGTAATCAAAATAGTATGTTTGAACTCACACTTTTGACGGCTGTGGAGGATTCACAAAGATCATAGTTGACAATCTTCCCACCATTAAAAAAAAGGCAGCTATTAAAAAGATCATTCTTTCATTTATTTCATTCAAATATTCCTTCTGATAAATATATTTAACAACATCCTTAGTAACAAGTGTTATTATTGCCTTTATGATTGTTTGGAAAAAGAAGGAAAAGATATCCATCATTTAACAATTTAATGAGAATTTCAAAGCTGTTAGTGTCTATCAGGTAAATGATAAACAAATGTCTCTAGACAGCTCTAAACTTAATGTCATCATACATTACAGAATGAAAATTCAGTAATTAATTCAGTGATGCTACATAGTAGTGTGTAAACTCTCTGAGTTACAGAGGAGACTCATTAATGTCACCATTACTGTGAGATAACATGTAGCCATTTACACCTCTCACCACATGTTCTCCCAGCTGCACACTAGTTTCCTATGGCTGCTAATGTTAACACCTTAATGAGAGGATAGCAGCTCACAACCACTGCAAAATGAAGACGAATGCTCACAATTTTTCCCCTTAACAGCTTGAAGTATGTGTGCAAAAGTCTATGTCCAAAACAGCAGTCAATATTAAGCTTCACCGTTTAATTAAAGGTGAAATGGGAAAAACATGCACAAGCTTTGTTATTGTTGCTCTTTCTTTACGGTGTTTCTTCAAAGAAGGTAGAGAAGGATCTTGTAAGAGGTCTCTGTTTCCCGCATCTATTTATGTTCAGAGGAGAAAAAATAAAGGAAAAAGGAAAAAGCTAATCAGGTCTTGTATCACTGGAAAATTGCGCAACGAATGGATAACTAGGGTTCACTGTGATGAAAAGTGCCGAGAGACTGAAGCTGAGCAATTGGGTGGGGAAGAGTTATTCAAAATATTATTTAAGCTCTTTCATTTTTTTTTATGTTTCTTTTCTTAAAACACTTTTTCAATTCTACAGCTTGATGGGCATCTGGGACCAAGGGTGCTTTTGTTAAGTATTCAACTTCCCTTGCTCTTTCATCCAAGATGCAAGAGCTCCCAGCAATCATCTCTAGAGACTCTCAAGAAATTCTTAATAAAACCAGAGGAAAAACTAGACTTGACATTGTTAATAGTTCAAATAGTAGAAAATGCATAATTAAAAAAATTGCAGGCCTTGCTATATATCCAAGAAAAAACAACTTTAAAAAAAACCAAACAACTTCCTGTGTACCTCACAGAGAAGAGGATCCTACAGGGAAGTGAGGAGAGCATGCAAATGTGTGTGGTCTGATTTCCTCTTCCAAAATGGAGTCTAAATGCACAGAGATGAATTGACTCACAGACAGCTTATCTTCTCAACTTGAGCACAGTTTTAGGGTTCTACAGGGAGAAGGTTTGCATGCTTCACTGAGGCAACATACCCCAACTTGAGAAGAAGTGCTGAGATGGGAGAAACTAGAAACAGCAGCTGGTATCTCAGGCAGTTTTCCCAAAAGAGCAGTTACTGAACTGCATGCAAATATAGTTGCAGGCCTGTGGAGCTCAGAAGCTCCAAACAGATGCTGCTTTCCTCTGCAAATTTCCTCTCATCCTTCTTCTCACCTGCCTTACTGCAATTGTCTGAATTGTTTTATATTGCTGCAGAACTTAGAGATGCTTTATCACACAGAAGAGATGGTTTTACCCCAATGTTAGTTAATAGACATTGGATGAATTTTAATATGAAGTGTTCCCCCACTTGGGGGATTTTATTAAGTCTTGAACTATTGACAACTAATGAAGGGTTTTCCTTTACTATTTTACAAAATATACCCTGCTTAAATCAAAACAGGCTAAATATAAGCAGTAACCTCCACAACAAAACATCCCCTGGGTCCCCAACAGATAATAACAATGATTTAGGGCTTGGCAATATGGAGAAAATAACTTTTTATCTTTGAGAAAAAGTAAAGGCTTTATGAAACAAGTTTTCTAGTAAGTTACAAGTACCATTTTCAGCTGTCTAGCTTAATCATAAGCGCATTCATTATAGTGATGTTATATTACTACAGATACACGCCATTAGTCAATTTGAAACATCTATGCTTACTAAATAGCATACCCTATAGTTAAAGTGCTGCCGGTAACAATCAGGTGAATACAGAAAGGCCCCATCAGTCTGGATCCACCTCTGTTCCTTGGGCTGGGAATAAGACAGTTTTAATACTGCTTTGTTGTTTCATGGCCTCCAGCAGGCACCACAGACTAAAAAGATCTTCCCACCCCATCTTCACTTAATTCTTTGTGCAAGCTGAGCCACGAGGCCACAGGCTAACACAGACACAGAAACAAGAAAATTAGGTTGGAAGTTTTTTTAGAGAAAATAAAAATAAGGTAACCTACATATGTATCTTGGATGCATTGTTGACTAGTTCTTCAACCTCTACTATCAGTTGACCTTTGTAAATTTATGCTTCAAGCCTTTCTGGATAGGATTGGTATCATCTTCCACAGTTACACAATACTGACAAAGACCTCCAAATCCATTGGGGAAGTGACCCTACTGCCTTTCATGCAAAACTCCCATCTAATTTAACGTAAGTACCTAATAATAAACTTTTGATACTTGCTTATGAAAGAGAACTATTACACATGCACATGACAAAAAAAGTTTCCGCTTCTACTAAAGGTCATTTGTAATACTCTTATCTTGAAAGAGCAACTGACATCATCTACGTCAACTTGTGCAAAGCCTTTCACGCTGTCCCGCACAACATCCTTGTCTCTAACTTAGAGAGACATGGATTTGATGGATGGAACAGCTGGTGGATAAGGAACTGTCTGGATGGTCACACTCAAAGAGCTGTAGTCAACGGCTCGATGTCCAAGTGGAGACCAGTGATGAGTGACATTCCATAGGGATCGGTATTGGGACTGATGTTGTCAGAGACATGGACAGCGGGATAGAGTGCACCCTCAGTAAGTTTGCTGGCAACACCAAGCTGTGTGGTGTGGTTGACATGTTGGAGGGAAGGGATGCCATCCAGAGGGACCCGGACAGGGCCCATGCAAACCTCATGAAGTTCAACAAGGACAAGTGCAAGGTCCTGCATGTGGGTTGACACAATCCTAAGCATAAATACAGGCTGGGCAGAGCATGGCTTGAGAGCGGCCCTTGGGAGAAGTACATGGAGGTCTTGGTTGATGAGAAGCTCAACATGACCCAGCAATGTGCACTGGCAGCCCAGAAAGCCAACTGGATCCTGGGCTGCATCAAAGGAAGCATAAACCAGCAGGTCGAGGGAAGTGATTCTCCCCCTTTACTCTGCTCTCGTGAGATCCCACCTGGAGTACTACATCCAGCTCTGGGGCGCCCAACATCAGAAGGACATGGACTTGTTGAAGTGAGTCCAGAAGAGGGCTACGAAGATGACCAGAGGGCTGGAGCACCTCCTATATGTGGACAGGCTGAGAATGTTAGGGTTGTTCAGCCTGGAGAAGAGAAGGCTCCAGGGAGACCTTATAGCAGCCTTCCAGTACTTAAAGGAGGCTACAGGAGAGATGGGAAGGCACTCTTTATCAAGGAGTGTAGTGATAGGACGAGGGGGTAATGGATTTAAGCTGAAAGAGGGTAGATTTAGACTAGATGTTAAGAAGAAATATTTAATATGAGGGTGGTGAGACACTGGAACAGGTTTCCCAGAGGACTTGTGGATGCTGCATCCCTGGAGGTGTTCAAGGCCAGGCTGGATGAGGTTTTGTGTAACCTGATCCTGCCCCATGGCAGGAAGGTTGGAACTAGATGATCTTTAAGGTCCCCTCAGACTCAAACCATTCCATGATTCTACAATTCTATGAACTTAACACTAACCTGTGAGCAACAGAACATGTCAATTTTATGGGGACAGACAAATCAAAGCAGCTTGTAGGTCATGACAGAGGTCATAGAAAGTCTCAGAATAGCAAAATATTTTCAAAGGAATTTGCACTTATATTACTCACTGTTATGCCCAACTGGAAATTTAGGGGAGGTAATTACCAACATACAGACATAAAATGTAACTTATGTTGTGAAAACAGATTCTTACAACTGCACTGAAAACACAACTAAAGCCAAAAGCACAATGGAGGGAAAGGAAAAAGGCAGGCAAGCCTACTGCTCTAAATGAAATCAATGGGAGCTTTGCCATAAGCTTAAAAACACAAGTAAGAACTGGCCAGAAGATCATAAGGCAGTTCAGCAGACATTCTCAGGACATCTGAACAAAAAGCCCTTAAAATCTCTTAGTACAAAAGCTCCAAAATAAAGGAAACTGCCAGTTCCATCTTAATAAGACTATTTTACATAGTGCTTGGTGAAGATAATATGTAATGGAAAATTATTAAAAAGGAAGACAATGTCTGTAAGATGGTGGAACTACAGAAATATCAATTTAAATAGCTTAAGATGCAGTTGCTGATAGAAAAGTGGTGCACATCCTAAAAGTAAAATGCATAAGACTGTGATAATATTGGTGTTTATCATTAGAGACCTACTTAAGTTTTATAGCCTCTTTATGATGAAAATAAACTTGATAAAACTGGCATATAGGAAGATCTTTGTTACATTCTCAAAATTCAAACTTTTCTGTGAAAACATACAAAAAATAGATAAATTGTATGCCTACATCTTTAGGTCAAGATGAATTCAGTATTAAATTCTGAAGCAGTACATCTGTCATTTCAGATAAGATATCTAACCCATGTCTGTACCTATGAAATTGTATAATTCCCCTGGACATTTAGAGCAATGCGAGGCACAGATCTTTAAGATTCATTGAGAAGTTAGTAAAGCTTGATAGCACACATTAAAAAAAATATCCTCTAGTAAATTGTGAAGTGCTGCGGGAGAGGAAGCAACATCATCACATCAAGTCATTACAGAAAGCAGACCTTGCATAACATCTAGAATCCACTGAATATATAGACTCAGCTCAAAAAAAGGAATCCTATCCCATTAATATAATCTACTGTAGACTACATACGTGCAGTAGATAGAGAATAACGTTATTTCTCTTTACTTGTAAAGGCCAATCTAGTGAAGTCCCAGTGAAAAAATTGAAGTTCCTCCCTTTAATCTTTTTCTCCTTTGTGAGAATATAAAGGATTTACCAAAGGCTATTTTGAAAGCAAACACTTTCTTCTGTGTAGGAACTATCCTAAAAATTTCATGTTAACAAAAAATTTAATCTCATGCAACATTAGTGTGCAAATACACATTTAATAGTGAACTATTTTATAAGTGTTTAAGACAGAGTTTTTAGTTTGTTTTTAATCCTTTATTCCAAAAAAATCCTTTCTTTAAAAGACGGAATGTCAGAAGTTCTGATATGGCTACAGTTTGGAAGATCAGAAAGACTGAGCAGAAACAGTCCACTGGGTAGAACACAGTGAAAGACAACTGATGTGTGGAAAGAAAACATGGCTGTAGCAGAGCATACAGAGCCAGACAAAGAATTGTGATCATTCAAAGCATGTCCCAGAAGAATCACTGGCAGCACATTGGTACAAACCTTGGACATGCAGACCCCCCTGCCCAATTTTAAACATTTTGGCAGTTTGACGTATCTTATTTGAATTATATTTACCATCCTCTGTCTGTAATAGGAAGGACTTGAAAAACACATGCCTAAGTGATGGTGCTAAGTGATCGATACTTGAATGGGTTCAGGCTGGCATAAGAAGCTAGTCTGCGAAGTCCTGCTCAGACTACCAGCAATACTACAGAGGACCAAGGCCCTGACTCGGGCGCTGCCCCTACTGTTTAGTAGTTTGCATGCTCCATGGCCATGCCAGCAGCACTACCCAGACAATGCCTGGACACGGTTCAGGTAGCGTACAGGCCACAAATCATTCTCAGTAGACAGCATGGACAACACCATCAGTTTTGGAGCAACTGGAGAGAGTGGGAAAAGAGGTTAGGTATATGAATATTAGTCTTGCTGCTATATTTATTTTGGCATATTCTGCTTATTAACATGACACAGCCACTGTGTCTGCACTGGTGTTATGACCTCTCTGCATGTCTCAAATTTCTGAAGGAGCATCACATGGTTCGCTGTGCTTCTGGGCAGTCATCTAGCTCAATTTCCTGATCAAAGCTGGGACAGATAAAAATCTGAACAATGCATGCAAATTAGAGGCAGAAGGTAATCTAAAGAGGATGCGAAGTTCTCAAAACATAAGATTACCTGCAGGACTAGCAGAGAAGAACAAAATCAGTAAAATAACTTAAAACAATTAAAATGTGAAATTCAAGTCTGTTAACCTGTAAGGAAGAAGTGAACGCTCAATTCTTTTGTGGAGCTGAGAACATCTACCCTGTAGAACTTAACAACTTTATACCCACTGTGCAGCAAGTATAGGTCAGTTTTTAAAGCAGTGATATTTGAATATCTAGAAAAGAAAATATAGGCCTCAGATCCTGGAACTTTGGAAGGAAAACATACAAGATCACAGAGGGAATTCACTTCATCTCAGGTAGAAGGGACTTGGCAGAGCATTAAAAACCTAACTTTTTGTTTTTAGTATTGGAGTAAAACTCAGGGAGAGAAATTAAAGGGACGAGTAGGTAGAACAGTCAGGGATGCCTATTTATACCATTAACACATGTAGAAGGCACAAAGACTAGTTCAGGTGAAATACAGTTATTTCTGAGACAGAACGTAGCAGCTCTGTATTCATGAGTTGAAGACAGCAAGTGAAAATCTGCTACACACACATGCATACACACTCTCACAAGTCTGAGATAAAAATATTAATACCTAGCAACATACACCTACCTGGAGGCTAAAAACGAACACTTACTTTTTCTTTCATCTATGTATCTTTCATTTTCCTCCTCTTTGCATTTAATTTATACTCTGAAGAGCACTTCCAGCTTAAGGTTTGTAGAAAACAAGCTCAAAGCCGATAGCATTCCAGTTAGACTTCCATTTACTTCATTACTCTATCTCATTTTCCCTTCTGGTTATTAAAGCAGAGACTGAACACTAATGACATGATGATTAGCGCCTCTTCAAGCTGCATTCTTGCATGCCTCAAAATCAATTCTCAACAACAGATGTTTACTATTCCTTAGTTTAACAATTATCCAGAATATCATACCATAAATGAGCATATTTCTTAAGAGTCCTTCAGTTGATTTTTGACCTTTGTATTAAACGCTGGTTTGGAGTTACTCACTTTTAACAAGATACTGGCTGTGCTCTTTAGTCAATTTACTAATTAAACATAGAACCACTTACCAAGTAATTAATGATATAAAATTTGTCATATTCTTTGTTTTTGGCATTGATTCTGCGATGCTGCTTCTTTCTCATGTGATCTTTAAGAGTGTTTTTGTCTCTGAAGACTTTTTCACAGTATAAACACTGCAAACTAAGATAAAAAGGTAAACAGGTCAACATGCTAAAAGGAAAATAGTACAAGATAATACTCTTAAATAAGCTGGAAATATATACAGTAAGATGAATCCTAAGCATTTGAGAGCAAGCTAAATGAAAAAGAAAGTTTATTTGAAAAAAAAAGTACAAGATAATCGTAGATCACAGTAGAGTCAACCAAATACAGAGATGACAAAAATGACATAAAATGAAAATACAGATAATAAAAAAGTGAGAGAAAAGTCTTATTACCCAAAATTTTACTACCACAGCACAGGAGGGCCGCTGATAGGTCAATATGTGAACTAGTAACTCAGCATGCATTTATACTGGCATTCCATCCACCAGTAACTGTTTCTTTGTAATTTAGAGTGAAAAAAAAAAAACTCTGAATGTGATATATGTCTTTAAAACAATTTAAATTAGCTAAACAAAGTTTTATACTTCCAGCTCAACAAGGAGGCTAAATGAAAGTTTTCTACGGTGCTCAATGGGTTTTGAAATCCTGAGAAATAAAATTTAGTAAATAAATTCATATACACACATACACACATGTGTATACATATAATAATTAATGTCCATGTATATACATACATATATGTACATACATATATACATAGACATGAATTATATATACACACAAATTACTTGAGAAGGTGAAAACATTAATTAACAAATCATAATTTTACCACAGTATGACTTCCAGACTAATTCAAACACAACAGAAGTATACATGCTGTCTTAAATTCTCTTTTACAAGAACTATAAAATAATTGTTCTCACTACTGTTGTACCAACTGACACCTGAAAGTTGAGCCTACAAAGCATTAAGTCAAGTCTCTTGACTCAGGCAGTGGACTATGAGGACAGTAATTTGCATTTCAGCAATTCTCCCTGAAACAGATGATGGTCAATTTTTTCTGGCAGAGATGTAGCAGAGCCCTGAGCTTACAGGAACATCCTTGTTCAAGGAATGTGGGTCTTGAGCCTCTAGTTAGCCAAGGTGCTAAAACATTTCCCTTATAAGTGATGGCTTACATATCACACCAAGATGGAGACAGTTTCTTGGGCTGCTTGAAAAATTACCTTTGCAGGGGGATGGGGAAAACCCCTAGAAAATAATTTCTCATGAAATAAAAACTTTGTGCCTGTGGCATTATATCTTTGTATTGGAGATGCTGGCTAGCAGTAAAAACAATTTGATGGGAGGGATAAACGAAAGCACTTTAAGACACAAAACCCACAGATATTAAAAAAAATGCAGTGTCTCTGAATTTAAATTATAATCTCTTTTTTTTTTCCTTTACTCACAGATGAAAGCATGCTTGATTGTACAGTCAGAAGGAATTTTAACAGTTTCTGGGTCAGGCCCTTCTGTGATTTCCCCGGGGTTTCAGATATAGATTTTGAAGAAGAAAATTATTTTCTTACTCAAGCATTTGCCCCTACAAAACCATTAATATTGTACCTAGAAGGTCTGTACCTACACCCTGAAAACCTCATATTTCTTCAGCAAAGGTGCATCCAGATTCAATGCTTTGGAAGCAATTTCAGCATGTATATTAACTACAGAGAGGACTGGCTTTGAGAAACTTCCATCTAAGTGAAAGCTTCAGGTCTGATTGATAAATAGTAAAGCTGCAATCTATCAGTGAGCATGGTAACTCAGTGCATTTCTGGAAGAAGTTAAGCTGTATCTATTGTGACTGCATATTCACTGTAATTTAGAGAGCACTGCTGGCTTTTCCATCCTTTGAATCTCTTTTTTTTTTTTTTTTTTCCCCCAGATGTACAAACCAACGGATCCTAAATTTACTTGGAACGATAATTAATCTAATTTCCATATCCCAATTTTAAGAAATCCCAGTGTTCTGTGGCTTTTTATAACAAAGCCTAAGATTGAAGCAAATTTTTCCTACAGTCTTTGGTTATAGATTGGATTACAATCTAATAAACTTGTTAAATCTGCAGTTTCACTCTTAAAGAAATACATTTTCTCCTAGAGCCTAATTCTTATTTGCGGCATACTTCATAGTGTCCCATTTATGAAATCCATAAAGGGCACTTAGATACTTGCAAAGGAAACTCAAATTGAAGAGTTTCTTCCACTTTGTTACCCAAGTTCTTCTCCCAAATTCCCTTTTCAACTTCTTTAGCCATCTCAGGTTTACATGTTTCTGAAACAGCACATATGCTGGCTTTCCTCTTCTGCTCTGGGACGTACCCTTGTAAGCAGCTGAGAAGGGTTATCGTGTTACCAATACATAGAGAGGAAAACAAAGATCAGCATAAGAACTGTGTATTCAGTAATTAAAGAGATGTTTAGCAAAGAGATTGTTATGATTAGAAACAAGAGCATTAACTCTAACAGTTATGAGAAAAAGAGGCATGCTATTATTGATGTCAATGGAAATTTCAACTGTGGATTGCGTAACAACTGTGGATTGCGTAACAACTGAAGCACTGGGTGTGACTCCATTTTTCCAGCAAACACATATTATGAATTGTTATGAATTAGCTTTCAGTAAGTCAACAAAAAGCCTTCTAAGAGCACTCACAATAAATTTACATTCTCTCTAAACCATAAATGTTGAACTAATTTTAACCCAACTTGTTTCCAAGGTTAAAAGAAGTATGACCTAAGTCTATTAAAAAACAAACGAACAAACAAAAAAGTACTTACTTGTCAAGCTTCTCCTGTAATACAGCCAAAAACTCATAGCAATTTACAATGTTATCTGGCAGCCCAATGTTGAAAGCATGCTCTCTTGCCATATGATTGAGAAGGACAGATCTACAAAAAACATTCAAAAAGAATGTTACATATTTTTGAATACATAGGAGAATTATTCAATTAGTGACTTGAAATACACCAGTTGCTCTAAAAATGCATAAAAGCCAACATTAAATAAATAATAATAGTGTTGCTACCACTACTAGAAAAAAAGGATGCAACTTTAATGAAATAGGAAGTTCTCAGTTTCAGCTTTCTGAACATTCAGTAACACTTCAACTGCTTAATCCGCATGCATGAATTATAATGCTTTAAACAAAAATTACCATATAGTTTATTTTGACCTTCACTGTTAGCAGGGCTCATTTATTAACCTGAATAAGCAAATCATATGTTTCAAACAATTGTCTTGAGAAACATTCTAAAAAGCCATTTGTCAGTTTTCTCTGTGCTGGTTAATACAGCAGAAATTCTTAGGTATGATGTGCTTTTACATTAATATTGCTTCATACAGCACTAGCAACACAAACAGCATTCAAAAACATGCATGAACAAACCCAATGGATGCTTAAGTAAGTAATTTTTCCAATAGAGGTATACTGGTTAATTCCTTAGGTGATTAACATATCTATATGCCTCAACTTCTGCATCTGTGGACTAAAGAAACACCCAAGTGCTAACACTGCTGAGCCTTGCTTTTACCACGGTCCAAGCATCATTTTCAAATCACGCATTCTGTGAGACCCAAGAGCAAGCAGAGGATGAAGTTCTTGGGGGCTGAATGATGTGAACTTCATTACACCAGGCAAAGTAGAGAACAGGACACTCAACGCAACATTGGGATCACCTGCAGGGACGTGGGGACATGACCCCAGGTTCTTCTACCTTTCCAGAGCAGCTAAACTACCCAAGCAAACAGACATTCAGGGATAAGACTCAGTCTCTCCAGCTGAAATGGATGTACTGTGTGTAAAACCAAATTTTCACTGGAGCAAGCACTGGAGAATGCAACTCCTGCTCACACCTGACTGATGCTGCAAAGCACTCCATTCTCACTCTAATCTTCCTCCTCTCTCTTTTATTCAGTCTTCAAATTGACACTGGTTTGGTGAGAACTAAACAGGAAAATGTGTAACTGGATAGAATTTTTTAACAGCCATACTGGCATAAACAGCTCTCCTTGCCACTAAAACAACTGCCGAAAAACTGTCTCTCTTTAAAATGGTTCAGCTCCCAACTCCAGCTTACTATGTAGTATAAAAAATTGTACTGGAATAAATAAAGAATTGAGAAGTGGGAGGGGGTCTATTTAAAATGGCACTGCAGTTGAAAGAAATTATTAAACTATACTTTAAAATGAATTTTATCTTCTAAGTTCTACAATTAGGCACTAACTGGTTCGATGACATTAAAACCATAAAGATGCTGAGCAGATATGAAAAAATAAAACAAAAACAAACAAGTCAATAAACAAACCTGTTTCCCGTGAATTCTTGATCACAGAACATACACATACTATGAAAACTTGTGTCGTATCTCTCTCGCTGTTGCTGTTCTATAATTTCTCTCTATGAAAAGAAATAGATAAACTCAGATAAAAAATAACAATCATTACATCACATAAGCTTATCATACCTCTTCATCTTATGGCAATAATCAACATACAAAATTAAAATGTGCTGCTGGCACAAACCATAAGTTAGTATTTTTTGAGGGTGGGTTCTCACAAAAATTACAAGTTTTTTCAAAGGCAGCACATGCTCCAGTCAAGTTATATTAAAATTCTTCTAGTATTATACAAGGTGCATGGAAAGAAATACAATCCACAGTGAGATTTTATGCAGGTATTTACATGGTTCTGTATTTAACATATCAGTTTATTGTTTTTACTTAGGTTCAGATTTACCTCTGGTATCAGTGAACAAGTTTATTGGCAACCACATGGAATGATAAACTCAATTTTACATGTGTAATAATAAGCAATCTAGAAGACGTTTTCATAACATGGGGCTGATGACAAGAGCCGTCACAGTTTCTGCAAGGAGCTACGGCACATAATAAACTCCTGGAAAAGGAGAAGCTGATTGCCTGGTCCTGTTTAATTTAGAGTAACAGACTCGGCTAGACACCTTACAACACTCGAACACAATTTTCCTAACAACAAGAAAATCATGCAGCAGGCGATTTTCTCTGGTGCTGTAACAGCAGCAGTGTAGTCATACTGTGGAGTTACTCTACACTTCAGATGGAAAGGCCCTAATTGCCTAGGACATGGGAGAATTGGTGTTTGCATTAAAACTTAGCATATTTTCAGCCTGGCAGTACACTACCCTGTACTTGTGTTTTAAGTACTGATAACTGGTAAAGGATTTATTTTCTGTGCACTGCAGAGGTGCTGCTGTCTGCTTTCCAACACTGGGGATCCTGACTGAATTTCTTAGGGGATTTTCTCAATCTCTTTATCTCGTTAGAGCCTACAACAGTGGAGCTTTGTGGTTCTCACCTACCTCTTCAGTGCCTCTTTTGTATGGATTAAGGCCCAAATTTGCCCATAGTCTACATCTAAATTCACACTCAGCTATGCCTGTTGGATAAGTTCCATAGAAGGCAGAAAAGAAAGAAAAAGGAAAGAAAACAAACCAAAATGAAAGAAGAAAGGAAAGAACTGTCTCCCCAAACAAAAAAAAAAAGAAATAAAAGGAGGGCTTGAGCTATTGTCACTACTGGCCCAAATATGTCCTGCAGCGTGGATGGACCTACCACACCACATCCCATTGCCCACTGAGAGACGGAAGGAGGCTGGTATTGGGCAAGTAAATGTGCTGTTGGCTTCTTTTCCACAAGAGCAGCATCCAGAGAGGGGCAGTGGGATGAGCAGGATGCCTGCTGGCGAGTGCAGGAGCGTGCCACACCTGAGCTCCAGGTGGCCTGGGGCCAGTGGCTGCTGTGGGGGACGAGCGCACTGTGCCTCGGCCTGCTCTGGGGCCCATATTCAACTGCACAATTTGGGAACTGTAGCTGTTGCACATCAGCTAAGAGTTTGTTACCCTGAAAATGCAGATCCTGGGGCTTTTTTGTTTGGTGTTTTTTTCTGTACTAAAAGGTGTACATTTTGTGTTGGAGTCATGGGCAGCAGCACCTACTCAGATTGCAGGCCATATCCTCTCATGTCCTGCTGCATTATGCAAAATGTCAACTAACAGAAATATAAAATCCTATTTTTCAGGGCTGACTCTGGAAAGAGATAAATGGAGCATAACAGATCTTGTGAGGGCCCTTCAGCAGAGACGCAATTAAGTGAGGATGTCTGTCTGCTCCGCGCAGGCAGTGAACACCCCGCAGCCCATCAGTACGAACCAGGCTCTCTCTGGTACTTGTAGCTGTCACCTCTCTCCCTGTGCTCAGCAGCACGTCTGACCCTGTTTGCATAACCTTGAATTTGAAGGCTTCTGCATGCAGTTTATATACTTTGTAAAGCACACTAGACAAATCAAAAGATACCATGTACTACTCAAACATTGAGATAGCAAGGGTTTAAACACCCCCAGCCTCCCATTAATGATACCTCAATGCAGCTTTCTAATTGTACTCTACTAGGAGAGGAAAAAACATTCTGCAGTACTTGGCTGCATAACTCCAGATTCCCACATTATACAAATTGCTTACTGAAGCCCTGGTGTGCTGCTACTCCCAGCTAGCCTGAGGGGAAGGAGAAGAGTACTGCATCCTCCACACCAATGGTGCTCCTGCGACTCTTCTCTCTCCCCCTTTCTGTCTGCCCCGACATCAGCATGTTCGGCAGCTGGGAAGCTTTGACTAACCCAGCTCGTTGCTTTATCAATTTACTCAATGGAATAATGCTGTTAGCATTAACTCATGGTTGATACTAAGACCAAAAAGCCCCAAAACATTTCAGCCATGAATAACTTCCAAAACATTTTTAGGATACTGTGTCAAATCAAAGTGTCAGAGAATGAGAGGGCAAAGTCACTTGAGGAAAAAAGCACACAGATCACAAAATACACATATTTTAGTTATCTTTTTCCATAATTAATAAAATAATTGATCACAGATGGAAAAGGTAAACACTATAAAAGTAAGTGACATAGCTTGATTTCAGGCACTTAGTTTACAATTTTGATACAGTTTGTTGAATAATTCCTGACCCCTATCTCTTTTTATCTTTTGTGAGAAGTTCTGTCAGCTATTTGTCCTCCACTCTTTCTGCCATATTCTATGATTTGCTAAAAAAAAATAAATCCATTGCTGTACTGAAGACTTTCAAACAAGTTGTGAAACCATAATTGACAGAACAGATATCCCCACTGACAAAAAGTAGAACTTAAATTACAGAGGCTTTTAGTCTAAACTCTTTGTCCCCACATGAAGCTTGGGAGATCAACCAGGTATTGTCAAAAATAAGTACTACCAGATGACAAGTTCTTGGAAGCACATTTTTAGACAGAGCCCAGATCAAATAAGCAGTAGGTATGACTGTGGCAGTTAGCAGCCTCCTGTGGAGTAGCTTTAGGAAGATTCTATAAGACATAAGTGGTTGATCACCTTCAAACATAGCAAATGGAAGCTGGATATTAGTGACCATAGTTACATGCAACAAAAATGTAGTTGCTTTGCAGGAGTACTTAATATATTCAATAAAATAAAATTCAGTTTTGATCTAATTCCTGTTTTTTTTTCTGTCTGGAAAAAACCTCTTCTACAGCTCTTAGTGGTACACTTTCTACTTTATGGGTGATCTACCGTAAAGAAATCCAACCAAATTACAAAATACAATCTATTCTCTGTTTTAACTAATAAAACAAGAAAAAAAATAAAAACAACATCATCCAGAGCCAGCCCTGAAAAACAGGAATGACCTGGATGATCACCTTTAAATATACCAGCACACTAAACTGCTAATACAAAAGAAATTCGTATGGAAATTTGATCATTTACATGACAATTTGTAAACTGGAGTCTACAAAAATGCCCTGCACGTTCATGATGTTCAGTTTCGGGTTGTGAGGAGTTCAGACTTTCTCCTAGGAGGTGGTAATTCAAAATGCCTGAAAAAAAATGTGCCTGATCCTCTCCTAGGAAGCAATATTTTTGAAGAATTTACCTGTGTTTTTTTCCAGAAGCACTTAAGCACTATGCATCAGCAGAATTCACACTGATCATCAGTAAAAGATGGAAAATGCATACTTGAAGCTCGTAAGCACTTTTCCCTAAACAATTACTTCATCTCTGGTCTATAGCTAAGACACATTCAAGATACACACAAAATGCCTTCAAAAGGTAAGACAAAAACTAACTCCGTTGAATCTGGAAAACCTATGGACTCAGGACAGTTGGTTTTATGGCACATCAGATTTTTCTGATATTATAATTCCTGCTACCCTTCCCCCTCCAACAGACCCTGTATCCCAGGTGTTAAATTATCTTTCTTTATTGTTGTCAGACCACTGCTTATTTTAACCATAAACTCCTTTACTAACAAGGCCCTCATAAATAATTTACATAGCTATTTAAATGCATGGCTTGGATGACTGATGTAGAACAACCATTCACAACCAGTATTTGGCACAAGTTTTGCTGCTTTTGATTGTAACCTGAAGAAAGAATTGATGGTTCACCTGTTTTTTCCAACTACATCAGCTGGTCCAACAAAAATATATTACTTCTTTCTCCAAAACTCATCTCTTTATAATTACAGCACTTTTGATACATAAAAAATTAAGGCAGAAAGTACTTTTCTAGCTCCAAGATAGAAGCAGAGCAGACTATGTAGTTTGGGATAAGATCATGCAGGGACTTTGACTGCAGTGAGACCTGAATTTATCATTCCTTATTCCAGGAACCCATTTGTGCAGTGGAGGATGGATTCTGCAGTTCAGTCTGTATAACAGAGCTAACAGCAGTATGTGTCTTCTTTTTTAAGATGTTCAGGACCAAAAAAAAACCCCCAAAAAACCCCCAAAAAAACCTGCCATAAGACATGACAAGGCAAAGTCCAAAGTCTCTAGTCCAAAGACTTAAGCATACAAGTGGTCTCAACTTCAAGTATTTCAGTATTGGGCTGGATTGGGGCAAGAGCATATTACAGTTTGGGGTTATTCTTGGCATCTGCCTTGCCAGTTCTGGTCCTTCACTCTCATCTTATGTAGACAAGAGACCAGAAAGACAGCATGTTATACAAATGATCATTTAAAAGAAGTTCCAATGAAAGCTTTCTATAAACGGTGCTATATTCTCAGGGGAGGCAGTTTGCTTAAAGACGTTCCTTTGAAGAGGAAACTTCATGACTGTTAGAAGGACTCAAACATCTGAGCACTCAGTCACACTGTTGTGAAGGCCACATTCCTTCTGTTATGATAATGGACTCATTAATACTACTGAAATCTGAGCGTCTGTGGGAAATAATGTACTACCAGAGATAGCAATGTGGGTTTGAATTTGGATCTAAATAATGTAAGATACAGACTTCACAATAAGAATATGTATTTTATCAAGCTCTCCTAGGTGATCTCTCAAACACACAGTGTGTATCTTTGTTGTAGTTTCTTCCAATTTAAATAAGAGTCACATTTCCCTGATGAGTGCTCACAGAAACTGGCTATTGCTGTAGGCAAAGGAAGCAACTGAAACAGATTCTGGTTTAAAAAAAAAACCAAACCAAAACAAAATCATGCTGACAGATCACAACAAGAAGCTGTTTATACACTTTACTGTCAATAAAAGAAACCAGCACAGTACACTGAGACAAAGACTAGGATTGGTGACACCCGAGATGCACTACTGTCTCTAAAATCTTGCCAAGCACGTTATTTGACAATTATATACACCGTTAAGACACGCTACTTTTGACATAAGACAATTACATTTGGTTTTGTGTCTACAGTTTCTTCAAAGACTGATTGATGACCTTTAGATTGTGCTTGTAGCTGCCAAATAGAAAAAATATTTATAAAGAGTCATGGTATCAGAAACTTCATGTCTCTGTAAAGACCCGCAATCTTATCTGTATACTAATAACTTGTCTCCTAACCTCTATATTCAGCTTCTCTCCTTACTGATCACTATATTCAGCTCTCCCACTTCAAACAGTACTCTCTTGCCTCTTGAGCACTGAAAAAAAAATAATCTTCCAATTCTGCAATCATTATCATGTCCTCTACAATGTTATCTCAAGAAGAGTGCATTTTCTTGAATATTATCAGAGATGCCTGCTGGAGAAACCCTTCATGAAAGAAGCTTAGCTGTAAAGTGCATGGAAATACAAGGAATTTGTCAGGGTAGGACATCCAGTCCAGAGAACACTCAACACCTTTGAAGCCAGCTGTCACACCATCCAACGTACATGTGTTTGCTGACTACTTTGTGCACTTATCCCTCTCATCCAGTGAATGAATGGACATAAACAGAGCTGCACCAGCTAGACAGACTGGCATGTCAAAGATTAGTCCCTAAGGAATGAAGGATGATGGTATTAGAGACTCACTCTCGGGGCAGGAGAGAGGAAAACAATGGGGCAGTAAAATACTATTATCCAAGAAATGCAGCCTCTCCGGTGATGAAATTGAGAGTACTCCATCTGGTATAGGCTGATCATCCAACTGGGCATTCCTAACTTTTTTACTAGATATTCAGATAAGATGCCACCACAGAATTCTGTGAACAGTAATGAAGTAGGAAAAGGAACAGGTAGCATCATCCTGAATCTTTTTGGTTGAGTTCAAGGCACAGTCATAGATCTGTTCTGGACAGGAATATATAGCTACAGAAACAGCAAAAAAATAGGAAGCATTTAAGAATATCATCATATGGTGGGGAAACAAAAGCTACCAGTGAGCCCTCCCTCCATCCTGACAGAGAAGGAATAGAGCATCTTAGGACGTCAGCTTGTCAGCTAAGTGGGGAGGCTTAAAACTAGGTTTGAAAGGACACCAACAAAAAACCCAGAGAGAAATGAGACCAACTGGAAAAAACAGGAAGTTACGAAGAAAATGGTGGGGTGAGGGGGAAGGATGTAAGAAAGAAAACAAGCTGGACTTTATAGTGGATCCTAGGCAAACTGAAGGAGTACAAAGACCAAACTACAACTTAACTGGCATTAAAATAAATTGTCAAAAGTCTCAGGATTGTATTACAAGTGTTAAAAATTTATTGTGAAACTTCTGAGGTGCATTCTCCTGACTCTTGTTTTGTATGGCAACTTGCCTCTTAGGAACAAGGAAAGTGCTTTTTTTTTTTTCTGTACCTTATCCTAGATTCCATCCCAGTCTGCAGAGCTTGGGTTCAAACTGAAGAGTGGGAATGACTAACTGGGATGGCTGTACGGGATTGTTCCCTTAGCTGTCTGTCCCACTTGCTCTCGGGTTCTTCTTCTCTTCCCCATCGCTCCTCCTCTTCAGTTGACTCAGCTGCTGAAGTGATACAGGCTACAACCTACACTTGAAGGGCTCTAAGCAATGACAGGACAGATGACTCTGGCTTTGACCAGTACTGTGACACTGATGTAGAAGACATTCTTACAGCTTGTTCAGGAAGCTGAGTCAATTAAAAAAGGGAAGAAGAGTTTCATGATATGATGAAAACTAAGTAACTGTGCAAAGATGTATGAAAAGAAAAAGATAGTTGAAATTAGAGTAGATGTCCTACAGGCTGCCAAGCTGAAGTGGGAGACAGGTGAGATTTTTTTGAACTAAGACAAGCAAAAGAAGATGGAAACAGGCTAACATAGTAACACAGAATAGCAAAAAACACCCCCCTTCCTGTCCCCAATTATGTTAGAAGTAAATGGCAAAGAAAAGCAGAGATCCATTACTTAATGTATGAAGAGACCAAACACATACCAAAGAGGATGCCTATAACATTCAGGGCCCCAGTCTCTGCAGGAAAGGTTAATTATGTCAAAACTATTAATGAAATGCATTTAAAACATAAGAAACAAAGAACAGAGACCAGAAAAGGGTAAAAAGGGTAAAAAGTTTGCAGTTTTACGTATTCAAATCTGACAGAATTTACCAAAGACTCAGTATGGAATTAGATAAAACAATTTCTGACCATTAGTGTGATAACTCTTCAAAAGCCCATGGAGGATGGGCAATGTTCCAGAGTGCTTGACAAAAGCAATTACGTACCAAACACAGGGAAAGAAGGACCTACAGAATTTCAGATGTGGGTATTAACTTGCTGACACTATTAGCTACTCTGCAAGCACTTCCAACGTTGCATCACGCTAAGTCAGGCTAGCATAGTGATCTGCTCCAGTGCATAGTTTCAACTTCTTGAACCTTGTCTCAGCTTAAGTTTGTGCCAAACTGGGGATCATACAAACAGCTCATCCTGTGAAACCAGTACAGGTGAGTATTCTAAACCTCCCTGTGTCTCTCTTCCAGTTTTTGTGAAGATTCCTCTTCAGGGTCTATCTGCTTGGAGGAACAGTAGCCTCTTCACCCAAAACTACCAGTCACATGACAGGAGAATAGCTGTAAACATGACAGCAAAACAAGGTCAATGCTGTCGAAGGAAGTGTGTATTTTCAAAATACAGGTTTGGGGGTTTTTACCTTTTTTAGAAAAATCTGAAAGATAAGCCCAAGAAGCTTATACGGACACTGCCCCTCCTGGTATCTTGAGTTTTGTGGCGAGAACCTTCTTGCCTGATATTGCTTCACAACTACAAATTCTTTGTCCAGACTGTGTTTTTGCAAATGACCGTAACTGTTTTGTACTGTATAGCCTTGTCAGCTATTTCAGCAAGCTGTGCTCTCTAACCTAGTTCAGGCTCATTCCTTGGCCTCTCTCAACACATCACAGTGACCATCATGTCTCTGCACGACATCCACCTTGGCTAGCTCCCCTGCTGCAATACAGCCTGAAATATTCCTAAACTGGAGTTTCAAAACTGCAAACTGAAATGCTTCAGCTAGCACATTTGAAAGACAACATTTGTCCTTGTTTGGGCTTGCTGTTGAAGACAGCTGTTAGGATTCAAAGGCTGCAGAAAAGTCACCAGAAGTTGTATAGTTCTGGTCTTTATTCTGCGCGACTCACATGAGCCCACTTGCCAGCTCACTCTTAATTGCTGGACTTGTCTGAAGGTAAAAGACTTTGCAAAGCAAAATAACTGTTTAACTTGCAAGTCAACACTCAGATTGCAACAAAAGGAAATGAAAAACTAAACAGACAGTTACTGCTGTAACTAAAGCAGTGAGTCCATCAGCCCCAAGTACAGCTGCAGCTTGTTTTCACAAAATCCTTCTGTAAAAACCGAAGATATAATTCTGATATTTAAGTGTTAATAGCAAACCCTATTTCACACCAAAATAAGAATGCATACCTCTTTCTTTTCTAACTTCATTATTCTGATAAACAAAACCAGCACTTGCTAAATCCTGCACTCTTTTCTGAAATTGCGGAAACATCTATTTGCAGAGGAGATGAGACAGCTCACCTGCCAACAGATTCTACACTCCCTTGACACTGTCAGTGGAGAGAAGACCTATCACAAAACATCACAAAAACATAAACAAATGTCCTTTAAAAAAAAAAAAAAGTACAGTTCAATGTGTAGCAGCCAGGAGTTACTATTGCAATAGACAGTTCTATGAAACCATTAGCTGCATGCTCAATCATGACCTTCCCTCCTTCCTTCCTCAAAGGCACAAACACTATCATATATGCTAGGGAAACTAACATCATTTTGACACTGCATGCCTACAGGTAACATTCAAGATGTCTTTCATAACCTCAAAGGGATTACTGGAAACTGGAAAAGATACAGAGAAGTGCAACAACGATGCACAGTGAAAAACCACCAAAGATACAACAGCCTCAACCTCAAACCACTGACTCACTGAGGTTGCAAAGGACCTCTTGAGAGTAACTTTTAATTTATGCCCACTGTCTCTTGTCCTCTTGGTGGGCACTACTGAGAAGAATCTGACTCTCTCTTCTTCATTCCCATCAAGTATTTACACACATTGATACAATCCTCCCTGAGCCTTCTCTTCCAGGCTTAACAGTCCAAGTTCTCTCAGATGCTCCCTGTATGAAGGATGTTGCAGGCCCTTAATCATCTTTATGACCCTGCACTGGACTTGCTCAAGTAAGTCCATATCTTTCTTGTACTGGGGAGCCCATCATTGGACCCAGATGTGGTCTCACTAGTGTTGAGGGAAAGGATCATCTCCCTTGACCCGCTGGCAACACTCTTCCCAATGCAGCCCAGGGTGCCACTGGCCTTCTTTGCCGTAAGAGTGCACCGCAGCACATGACTAATGAAAGAAACAATGTAAGGTAGATAAATCAGGAGACAAATCATGAATGGCTTGGATAAGATTAAGGATGAATTGTTCACTACCTCTTCTAACACAAAAAACAACCAAGTGTGAGGTGACAGGTTCACAAGGGCCAAATAGATGGTTCTCCCAGTGTGTAGTTAAGCTATGCAACTCACTGCTGCAGCAAGCTGTGGATACTGGAAGTTTCTGTGGGTTCATGTTGGAGTTAGAGGTTCATGAAAGAAAAATCTCTTGTGTTAATAAACACAGATACAATATTGCTGAATTAGGAAATTCTTGAGCTGCCTGTTGCTGGAGACTAGGAGAATATTTTGAGAAAGAATCACCACAGATCAGAAGAGGGCAAATACCATAGACACTTTGCTGCTCTCAAGGATAAGATACTGATCCAGACAAACCTTTTTACTGATCCAGGATGGCTTCTCTTATGATGAATTGGAAAAGAAACATGCTAGGCATGAATATATCAGCTGTTTTTTCCTCAGTCCATGCCAACCCAATGGACCTACACAGGAATGAAGATTTCAGATGAGGCAACTCCATGGGAAATCCTCAATGGCAGAACTACCACAATTCTCCTTTGCAGGAGCTGTGATCCTGTGGAGAGCTGTGTAAGACTTGTACGTACTCCACAGGTTCTGGGGATTCGCTGGTCATGTGGCATGAGCTGCAGAACATTACTTTAGCCAGCAAACTGAAACAGCACTCACAGGGTAGTTGAATCAAACGGATTTTGCCTGACAATCCAATTTTCCTAGTGAGCAGAATTTGGCTTTTGCAAGCATCTCCTTAATGCCGAATGCTTATGATTTAAGGTGTCTTTAGTTGCATGCTGTGCACGTACAAAATTGTAACAGAAACATACAGTTAGTACCTTACCAATCAACAAACAGCATAACAAAGGGTTAAAAGGCCTGTGTTGTCAATTCTCAGGGCAGAACTGCCAGTGATAAACTGAGGAACATATTTATGTCAGGGCCAAAAGGCCTGCACTTTAACACCTCACAGTGCAGATGACTTGCCAGCAGAAGACCCTGTATCCTATCAGGAGGAGACTGTCAACAAGGCTGCTATGTATCACATAACAATCATTTTCAAATTAGCCCAACAGCAAAACCAGACTACAGATGTGTATTTCAAACAAGAAAACAACAAAAAAATCCCAGTGGTCAGCAACATGGACTTATGGAAGCTGACAACAGTACAAGCTTAATGTGAAGGACCACCCATTCACAACTGACAACTCTGAAAAGATTTGAGAGGTCTGCCCAAAGTACTAGGTTGCCATCACCAAGCAGGAAGAACCAGAGGGATTCATGAAGACTCAACAGCTGGCATTTCTTGTCCTTTTACATCTCACAGAAACAATACCGGCCAGATTTCCTCCACTCATGCACCATTCTGCCTGTAAGTACATGAGAGTGAATGAATGAAATCTGAGTAAGAGCGTGAATGCAGAAAACCAACTTGCTTGAAGATTTTGTAAGTAAGTATCACCTTCCCTTTCCACAGTATTGCACACTGAATTTT
>NW_010140406.1:2975-24715 GCF_000699245.1 Pterocles gutturalis | reverse complement strand
TTCCCTACATGTATATTATTATATAAAGATAGCGTGTCAATGCATTGCAGATTCCTGCAAGAAGAAAAACGTTCAGCACGCTCAGCCTTTTCCAGTGCTCTGGGCATATTTTCCACTCATGTGGAACACTGACATACAACCTGTAAATTTATTCCAAGGAAAATCTGTAAACAAGGAGTTTGTGTATGTTTGTGCAGCAGCTAGGGAAATAAGCTTCAAGAAAAGAAATCAGAATTTTGCGGTCTAACAAAAAATCCTTTCACTCTAAAATGCCCACCAGGTTACCATATATTACACCACAGAACTGTTTACCTCAATAAATGAAACAGCAGCAATTTCTTACCAGTCTTTTTTGCTGAAGCTGTTCTCTAAGTAACCTGTCTTCTGGTAAAACATCACATAGAAGAAAATAATTCTCCTGTTCTTCTGTTAAGAGATTAGGAAGTGTGGGTAAGGGATGGGAAGTTGCAGCTGTTTTGAATATTTCTGGCACATAATTTGCTAAACCTTTGGCATGTGTTAAGAATGTGAGAATCTGTTTTTTAATCTATAAAAGTCAGTTATTTTAATTATTTAATGGGAAATGCTTAAATATTTATATGTATATATTTATAATACCTTTACATCATTTATATTGTAGTACAAAGACAAAAGTCTTGCATAGGCTTTCCCCACTACCAGCTTTATTCTTTTTTTATGATGGTTCTTCTGGGGACATAAACCAATTTTAATAATTTATATTGGTCACACTAAAAAGTTTGCATGAAAGAAAAACAAAATTACCTTTCATTTTATCTTCCATGTGGGATTTTCAGTTATTTCCCTAAGTAATTGTCAGTTTTCAGTAGTTATCATCATTTGGTATACCCTCCCCTTACCCTGACCAATCACACCACCTTTTACCATCAGATCTCATTCCATCTGCAGATATGCACCACAACTTTTTTAGTAACACACATTGAGATTTGCCTAGTTTACATTTCTACTTATGTGTTTTACCCACATTTTGTGTTTACTAATATTTTTAAAATTTATGTTCATATCCAATTTAATAATAAAACAAATTTTATTCAATTAATTACGTTAAAATTATTCAGCATGTAAGAAAATATAAAAACACAGAAGTATTTTGCATTTGAAAAAAACTAATTTATCAAAGGGTTATGTGGTTGGTGAGCTGAAGTGACTGTTATTATTTTATAATTCTAAACTTTCTAGATTTCAGCATTTCCCATCCTTTCATACCAAAGCCTGTGTGAAGTAAGACAAACCCCCTGATTTCTAAGCTATCAAATTTGAAGGAGCTAGTCATTAAAATAAACAAATTTGTTAACAAACAAATAACAAAGTATTGTCCTCTGGAAGGACTACTGACGGATTACAATTCTGGCAAGCTCTGGCATTTAGGTACTTGATTTGCAATTTTCAAACTGAGTGATAAGTGATAAAATTTCAGAAGCAAAGCCATACATACGTAAGAGAAACACAATTATGATATTTGGAGTGATTTGCATGTTTTCTAGGACTATTTTTCTTAAAATTAATTTCAATAATTAAAACAATTTATTGTCATCCATTTTGAACTCAGTTTTCACCTTCCACTCATCTCTGACACTGGCTGCATGCATTTCTTCCTTTCTTTTAAGGTCTCCAAGGAGAATTAAAGATACAGGAAAGCCCTAACATTCTTTCATCTGCTTTTAGGTAAACTATATTTTTCTCTTAGAAAAGGGGAAACCAAAGACATGCATCAGCTACTTCTGAGAAAACCACTTCCTTTGCACATTCATCACTGTCCTTACGATGGAACATCCCACTGTGCCAATGCAGCAGAAACGTTAAGTATGGCCTTTGGTCTTGTGTTGGAGCCCAGAAAATGGCAGTCTTTGTAACCTTACCATGAAGACATTGTCTCCTAATACTCTCGGGGCAGTAAGCACTGTGGCAGGGAAAAGGAAGGGTGACTGTTGCCCTGATGTCCAGGAAGAGTTAGTGGCATCAGTGGGGATGGTGGACAGGGTGAAGTCAGAAAAGACGGCTCACTGGGAATGTTTCTCCACATTTTCAGGACTGTCACCAATTATTTATGCAGTCAGTACCAAAACTTTCACAGCCATGATGTAAGCAGCACCGCTTCTATGTCTTGATTTGCAACGGGCCCTGATTTGGCAGCGCATTTAAGCATGTATTGAGCTCATCCTCACTCAGCACAGTGCCAAAGCCCGTGTTGCAATCCTTGGAAAAGCTAAGTTTAAATATGTGGTTAAGAGTTAAACATTATTTTTGTGGTTTTCTGACCTAGTGTCAGATTACTTCACACTCGGCTGATCAAAGCAGCAGGATATGCCAGAAATTATCACATGACCTGGCCAACAGAGAGTAAGCAAGTAGCATACTTACCTAAAGGAGCTTCCGAATTTGTTCTTATCACACTACAAAAATCTGTGATGGGCTGTTCTGCAAACCTCTTCTTCCAGTACAAGATGTATCTTTAAAAATAAGGAGGAGATGATTAGTGAAAAGGGAAACATTAATAAATAGTTGGTTTGCTCTCGCATTTTCCATCCTCTAAATTATTAAGTGTTTTCTTTTTTTTTAAATTCCTGCATCTGTTTTTTCTTCCTTTAATCTAGTTTTCCAATTCATTAAATTCATTCACCTTAATTGAAACTGGATTTAGCCATCTTGTCAAAGCAAAGAACTCAGTAAGACAGATTTGCATTAAGCTTTACATAAACACTGTGACCTATTCACATCTTCAGACAAAATTGCATCTTTACCGAAAAGATATACTACAGAATATTCTCAAATTCACAAAATATTGTGGTCTGTGTTCTGCAAGATGCAGGCAGGAATCTGAAACTTGGTAAAAACACCAACTTGTCAAAAGCGGGGTTTTGGCAGGTCTCCCACTGTGGAGTTACAGTGAAAGCTGTAGCTTGGTAGACAACTAGAAAGACAGAAAAATGAAGTCCCTGAACACCTGGGGGTGGGATAGCAGTCAGAGTAAGGAAAATCCTAAACACATCTTGAAGGTTTAACCCATCAACTACAGTTTAGAAACATTTTTGTACTATCATTGTATTATAGCGTCATTAACAGACCCCAGCTGAGATTATGTTCCCACTGAACTAGAAACTACTGTCTAACCAAGAAGAAATCATCACCTCCAATTACATGACAAAAGGAACCAAGCAGTCCTTGTGCTAATTATTCAGAATCTTACTATTAAAAAAATAATCTGAAAATGCTTAAGTGCATGCTGGTATTTATACTTATGACTCGTGTGTGATATAAAGCATGCGAGAGTCGGTAAGGTAAAGGCTATTCAACAACAGCTTCCTACTGACATGCCATCAAGCGGGGAAAAGAAACATAAAAAATCAGATACTATTATTATGAGGACATTTCTAAATACTTGTTGCTTTTATACTTGTGCAATCTAGAAGTTTACTCGCCACAGCTATCACATCCCATGATGGTCCATATTACTTCTATTTACTATCTGTCTTACTATATGAGGATTTTAACTGCAACAGCCAAGGAATCAGCACATATTTGTTTCTTCTAACTCTGACATGGAGAGGATTAACCTCCGGTACAGCAGACAGCTAAGTGTAGTGAAGCCAGCATGCATGGCTGAAGCTCATTCAGAGGCATCATTACATGTCAGTAAGTGCAAGGTGAGCATTTTGTTGTCACCCTCTGTACTCTGCTGTTTAAAATGCACAATGAAACAGTCTTGCTGCGACACGGAACAGCAAGGCTTCCAGAATAAGTCATCCTCGAGCTTTTAGGACATAAATGTGCAAATGAAGGGGTTTCAAGATGTCATTTAGTCTGTTCCCTGCACTGAAATAAATGAACACCATTCAGACAAACTCATCTAACCATAACCATCTGTGACATGAAGCTTACTGTTAAGGGATTTCATATCATAAGACTTAACCCAAATAATCAATGATCAAATAAAGCCAATGCTTTATCGTACTTGCAGGGAGAGAGAATGAGTCATCAGCGTCCATGAGTGATCATGTCCAGTCATGCAATGGAAGCTTATTCCCCTCATCTCTTCCCCTTGCTCTAATACCAACTTATCTTTATTCTTCCAAATTAAAAAAAAAAAAAATTCTGTTAGGATTGCTCCTCTCTGGATTCTCCACTTTTTTTCAGTTCTGCCAAGAAATGTATTCCTAAAACTGATTGTAAGTTATTGCTAAATATAAAAAAATTACTATGCTTTCATAGTTGTTTCCCTGTATTTTTCCACACTTCAGTTTAACACCTCAGATTATACTTTCTTTTTTTTGGTGCATAGTATTAGACTATTTTACTGATATTCAGTACCACAAATAAGAGAAGGTGCACTTTGAGTCACAACTCCATCATTTCACATCCTGGAGCCACTTTGTGTAAGATTTGGCTACCTTCCAAATGCATTAGCAGCAAAAATAATCTAAATGGACATTTTCCTGAAAAGGTGATTTTAAAATACATTTCTATTAACACAGAATAATCCCTCAAAGCACACTTAAACTGGCGGTCCATGACTGAGCAGGTCTGATCCCTTTATTTATTTGAAGAAACTAGTATTATCTCCAAAGAACATTGCATTCTTGTTCTGCCTGCTTTCAGTATAAACCCAAACAAAAACAAGTATCGGTTTTCAATTTTAAGCAACGTTAAGCTCATACATCTGAACAAGGATTTATATGGCTTATATTTCTCTTCCTAAATTCCATCCTTAATACTTCATCTTTTTGGACTTTGATAGACACAAGTTATTTGCTTTGGCTGAGTAACTAATCACTGAATACCTACCAGAAAACTTTTAGTTGAGAAATTATCCAGGTAACATTTAAACACTGCAACAGAACTATCTACAAACTGGGAGGTATTGTCTAGCCTACCGCCTGGCCCGTACATTACTGTGTGTGAAAGCAAATGCCAAGCAAGCGCCTAGTCTCTGAACCTGCAAGCCAGCTGGGGCCATGCCAGCTGCTGGAGGAAGTTAAGAGAGAGAAAGCCAAATGCGACCCTACTGAGAGGATCAATGACACTGCTGTAGAAGGAGTCACAGTTGTATGTAGATCACAGTACTGTAAAATATAGTTAAGGATTAAATGTAATTGCTATGGGGAAATATTGGCATCCTTAAAATAGGGCAAATGAATTTCATCCCAGAATGTGAGAGATCCTGCACTGAGCAGCTTCTGGGTACAATACACAGCTTTAGGACCTCGTACAGTGGTAGAAATAGTCTTGTCCTTTATGAATAAAGCCAAAAATTAGGAGAGTTATTTCTCTAGAATGTGCTTTATGACATAAACAGCTTTCTAGTTTGTACACAACTTGTTGATCAGTGATAGAACCTGAGAAGTCCCTAGGATATGTCAAAGAATGTTTAACACAGGAATTACCCTGTATTCTAATATTGAATCATCTAGGGGCTGGGGAGTGGGAGGGGAACAGAAAAACAACCTTAAAATCCAGCAACAAAAAGCTCATCAAAAAAGAAATAAAAATCCTCCCACAACATCCCATTGCTTTTTAAGGTATTTTTAAAAGGTAATTTTAAACAATATAACACTTACCTTCTGAAATCTGCAACCAGTTTCACATCTGCTATGACGAGCTTGTGTTCAATAATCATGTGCTTCAGGAGCTGGTTTTGTTCTGCTAAGATATAGCATTCTTTGCAGAAAATACAAGGCACATAGGGAGAACTTTCTACAGCAGCAACACCACCTGGACTTTCTGGCAGAGACAGAGGTTCCAAAATAGACTCTGTATCTAAAATAAATAAAAATAATAATTACTTTTGCCTAAGTGAATAATTCTACATCACTTGGAGTACTCTTAGGCAGAACATGTAAAACCTGTTTTGTTGGGTCTCTTTTTTTTTTTTTTTTTTTTAATTGCATGGATCACTCCAGCAACAAGGTGCTCGGAAGTGAGTTGACTGCATTATTTCCAAGAAGGATGGTAGGAGGTTAGCATAGGACAGTTCTCAAGTATCTGCTCCAACTGAAACTCCTAGATGACACCAAGTCAAACAGACACAAGTGCTCTGCTTATTACTAAAGGAAGTTTCATGATGAGAAACCTACTTTTCTTCCTCTCACTACCTAGTCTACCTGTTGATATGAAGAAGCTACTCTTTGCCACATTCCTCACACCATCAGAGAGGCTTTAGAATGTATAGCAGTAACTGTTTTGTATGTTGATTTCTCCTAACTATACTTTTATTTATTGCACAATACTTCTATCATTTTCTGATTGACTCTTGAAGGTCTGTATGAATTTGTCTTGCCTTTTTTTTTTTTCCCATTAGCATCTCACTGTTTTGTGACAACGGAAAAGAGGGCTGGAGCACCTCCCATATGAGGACAGGCTGAGAGAGTTGGGGTCATTCATCCTAGAGAAGAGAAGGCATCAGGGAGACCTTATAGTGGCCTTCCAGTACCTGAAGGGGGCCTACAGGAGGGATGGGGGGACACTCTTGATCAGGGAGTGTAATGACAGGACAAAGGGCAACGGATTTAAGCTGAAAAAGTGTAGATTTAGATTAGATATTAGGAAGACTTTTTTTACTGTGAGGGTGATGAGGCACAGGAAGAGGCTGCCCAGAGAAGCTGTGGATGCCCCAAGGCCAGATTGGATGAGGCTTTGAGCAACCTGGTCTAGTGGAAGGTGTCCCTGCCCATGGCAGGGGGGTTGGAACTCGATGATCTTTAAGGTCCCTTCCAACCCAAACCATTCTATGAGACCTTCTCTCAAGTCTATTATTTTGTCATGAAGGAATTTAAAAATCTGTATGGTCCATCCAGGTAAAGAAAGACACAGAGAGGGGCATGAGACTCTGCTATCCATCGCACACACTGTTCAGGAGTGGCTGGCCAGCCATCGCAGACATGAAGTGCTCCAGAGCAGGCACAGCGTGTGCTGATGGCTGCCTGACGAGGGGGCTTCAGGGGACTGAGGGTAAACTGGAACTACTGGGAGCCACAGGTGGGAAATGGTACAAAACCATAGAAAATGCGGCTTCATCAGTTTCATGCTGTTCCTGGAACAACATATCTGCCCCGCACAACTGTTAAGGCTTCTACTTATGGCACTTGAAAAATAAAACTTCCCGGAAAGGCAGTGACTTGGCTGCAGACTGATGGTCAGGTTACACTCAGTTCAACTCATAAAACTAAACAGCATTGAGACATGGCAGCACACAAAGCATGGCATTACCTGGAGCAATACAACCGCTGTTGACAATCTAACCTTTTTCCTCTCATAGTTTTACTTGCACTTCAGCCCATTCCCTTCCCCCAGACACTTCTTTATTAAACTAGCATTGTATGCATTGTTCCATTTTTCCCTACTTTTAAGAACAACAGCTGCTACACTAAATGCTAGAGCAATGCTCCTGAAACGGTCAGCTCTCCCAGGCAAAACTGATGTTACCTGCAAGACTCTTAGTTTTGTGCATTCTTGCAGACAGGACTGCTTTGCAGGCTGAAGAATCATTAAGACATGTTTACAGAGCAAAGTAGAGCAAATTAGTTTCCTTTGCAATTGCTGACTCTCACTGATGCCAAGAGAACTAGGAAGATGTCACCCAGTTCAGCTGTGCTCAGTAAGCAGCTACACTGCGTTTTGTTCACTTTTAGTTTAGGTCTCTTGCAATGACCTATTTAAACACTTAGAAGTCCAAATAAACAAGTGCCTATCTGCCTCAACAACCCAACTGTCAAAACACAGGTGTGTGTGGCAGGAACTCACCATACACAAGGAGCCAATACACTTATTTAGCATGGGTACTTGGTAATAGCAATTGCTTGGGTTGGAAGAACATGGCTGTTAATCTTTAATTGTAGTGGTGAGTCGCAGAAAGGAATAAATTGGGGCGAAGATTTTTTTGCTGCCCAAAGAGAGTAGGTAACATTGAAAGTGAAGATTTTAAATATAGTCTGCTGGACCAGTGTGGTAACTGCAGAAGTTTATGCAATTTATTTCAAAGGCACTTAAAGGAGGAGGTGAGAGAAAAAGAATCAATTAAAATATCTTTGTACTCATCTGCTGCACAAAACACCGAAAAAGAGAACAAATGCACAGAGCTGAACAAAGACGTACAGACTTTAGCGTAGCACTTAATGGACTAACACATGACAGAAACATAAAATAGTACAAGTAAAGCTAAGCATATTATTGAAATCTCTGCAAAAGCAGCTAATTTTGATGCTATATTTGGAGCAGAGTGGCCACAGGTACTGAAAAACAACAGGGAAATAAAAACACTCAGATCGAGTTCTCAGACTCCACCAGGACTTCCACATGCAGAGAAACTTAAAAATGAGGGAAAAGCAGCAAGCTCTTCTCTTAAAATCTCCATAATCTTCTCTTAAAATCTCCACAGTCTTCTCTTAAAAGTCCACAAGAATGACTTCACAGGGTCAGATTAAACATCCGTCTAGTGCAAGCACCCTGGCTGATAGGGGCAAGAAGCAATTACCTGGGGAAGTACATAAAAATAGCGCAAACAGTACTCACACGAAGAGCATAGTCTTCAAGAAATCTGAGGGTGGAGAGTCTAGTCACAGGCTATATGAGTACCTCAGTTTAACAGTGTTTTGTGGCTCTTTTTTTTTTTTTTTTTTTCTCTACTGCACTATTTGAAATTGTTGTCTTTCAACACCTACAATAACCCGCAGGAACATTTCACACGCTCCTAATGGTGCTTCATTCCTTGTCCTTGTTCAACTGTTGGCTTGTTCTACTCTACCCTTCTTCATGTGCTGGGGTGAGCAGTGACTTGAAAGCACCCAAAAGTGGAAGAAAACTGATTTCTAAATGAGCACAGTTTTTCCTCAGTCTCTATATCTTTTTTATTCCTAGCATTTTGCTCGCTTTTAGGATCATTGAATTAACGACTAAGTTATCTTCAGTGATTGCGAGGTCTCAAAAAAATTGTAAATCAGATGTTAACATACATGACAGTGGTCATATTCTTTGTGTTCACTCCCACGTGCATTACTCTGCATTTGTCAACACTGAATAGTACTTTTATTGTCCAGTTCACTCAAATACCATGTTGTTCAACCTTTAACAGGACAGACAAAATTACCGTCTTTTACAGCTAATTCAGAGCTAAAAATTAGTATTAAATCAGTAAAATATTAGTAGAAAGAAGAGACTAAATGAACATACTCTTTGAAAACAAAGACTGTGAAGTATACCCAGTTCTTCAGGGGAAAATAAAATTAATACTTCAAAGACATTTGATCATGAGATGGCATAGAAAATTATCTGGATAACACAAGTTACTTTCAAAACTGGAACAGGCACTATTTTTTTGTTATAGGCACTGATAGGATACCTAGTGCAATGGAATCCTGACCCCTGCACAGGAACTCTACACACAATTAGAACAGCGATAAAAGAAAACGGAAAAAGGTTGCCTGTTACAGAAATTACACGGCTCTATTTTATTTTAAGTGTTATTATAATATAGACTAGTTAATCTTCACAGATAATGAAGCAACAGGCTCAAAATGGATTCATTTTCCTTATTGGAATATTTTAGTTTCAAATACAATTGTTCTCTATTCAAAACCAATGTTAGTTTGCACATTAAGTAAATGTTACACCCACACAGTTATAATACAGACAATAGCAGTACGGGCAACGTACTCTACCCGCACAATCACACATGCAATTATCACAAAGCAATATGCCATGTAATTTTACGGCCAATAAAATAGATGTGAGTATCAGACAGAAAAGGAAGGAAAGATTCTGGCTGAAGGTGACTTGTGAAAGGCAAAGTTCCAGGAGATGGTTTAGCCAACGTTACAGCTTGCTGCCACCAAGAAGTGACAGAACGTCTTGTTATCCTGTCTTTCTCCACCTTACCCTACCACTCCTAACCATCTACTATAGCCCTTCTGCTTGTTCTGGCTCCTGTGCTTGACAGTCCTTTGATGAGTTGATTTGACTCTTTAGCCAGACAGAACGACTCACTTCTTTTCTTTTTGCTCAATAATATTGAAAATGCTCACAGAAGAGTCCACCAAGTGCAAGAGCAAACTAAGGAGAAGCAGCAAGATGAATCATGACCTTCCTCTTCTCATCTCAGCTTCTTCCTCTCTTCTCAGCTCAACAGCCTCAGCTGTTTCATGTGATTTCACCATAAGCGTGCCTTAATAAGTGTGCAGGGTTCCTTCAAAAGCATTACACACAAAGGAAAAGAAAACCCTAAGATGTTATCACTGTGCTTCCTAACAAGGACATCCAGCTCTGGCTTCCGTTTGCAAAACCTACTGTTGTCAGCACAGGCAAACATAACGCACTTAATGCAGTAAGAGCTGTTGTGCTCAATTCTTCTCGGTTGCACATGTGAACTATGTGCTCTGACTAGATCTGGGGACAAGTTGAGCACTGCTGTATAAATTACATTCTCTAACTGGAAACTGGAGGTACTAGGGTTCAGATCCATGAAATAACTTCACCATTACAACTCCTGACTCACATGGCTTGGCCCTGGGGTGTAACCTGCAGCCCTGACTCGAGCTGCAGAGCTCAGGGAGAGGCAGACCCCTCAGCAGGCAACCAGCGAGCTGAGGGAGGATCTCCCTACATCAGCGTGCAGGGAACGCCGAGGAGAGGGGCACTTGTACCCTTCTTTTGAAGCTTTGCCACCACATATATAAAAAGGAATCAGATTCACGAGCCCAGAAGGAAAGGAGATAATATAACTCCAAAGACAAGGGTTTTTAACTAGGGAAGAAGAAATCTAACTAATTTTAAGAAGACTAAGCATTTTATCATCAGATGAAGAATACGCTGAAAACTCAAGGCTGCACATAGTCTGAGAAATGAGATCACGAAAGCAGAATTCATACAAATTGGCTTAAGACACATATTTACAGTTTACATGTCATTTTTTACAGTTTATGGAACAACAACAATGCTTTAGGTTGTAGATTGTATTATGTAAAAATAGACATGCAGAGTATATATTTATAAGCCCACTGTTGGTAACACAAGGATAATGAAACAAAATAAGAACATCTGCTGGAATGTTAAGTGTCTTTCTAATTAAATCCAGTAGTTGAATGAATCAATTCATTACCAACAAGTCTGGTTTATTATCTCATTAATACAGCTGGTTAATATTATGAGGAGATTAGTGCAAGAACTTGAAATGATCCTAAACCAAAAATGAATGCAACAAAGATATACAGGCAAATAAAGGAGTCTGAACAATGAGTAAAAGACTGAGGTTTTTAGACATGTAGAGAACAAAAGGGAGAAAGAATGACAGGAAAACAAAAGACACTTCGCAAACCTGGCACTCCGCACTAACAGCATAACAGATGCCGACCGGAAAGCAGAAAGGCTGAGCACCCTCCCCCAAGCTCACACTGATTACATGGCAAAAGCATTTAGTTATCAAAACGACCAAACCCCCAGATACGGTACATTAGTGAACCAAGCTGGATTCCTATAGTTAACTCTGTACAAAATAGTGCTGCATTTAAAACTCTTCTGGAAATTAGTAGTTTTAAAGCCTTGTCTAGTATTTAAGTTTTCTTGAGCTATAATGAAAGAGAGTATCAAGAAGCACTAGCTCGACACTGGAAACACAAACACGACAGCTTCCCTGTTCTGCAGCCTTGGCACTGCAGCATCTATTTGTTGGCACAGCAGCATTCCCTAATTTGTGGTCATATTCTTGGAAGAGATTTTATACTGATTACAGGATTTTTCCTTTGTTTTCTAGAGTATGAAAGATGGATGACTAATGACTTGCCAAATAAACAGTATTCAAAAACAAAACTCAGAATAATGGAAATAAAACACCCTGTCATCATCCTCACCACTACGACATGCAAATATGTTCCTTAGTGAAAGAAGAATCAATGTACATAACAATTTCCTAGCTCTATATATTAAAGTGCTCCTATTAAGTTGAATTATCACTGAGTCTGCATTCATGAGGAATTATTTAGCTATTACTTCTGCTTGTTAACACACTATGACTGAGATTTTGTTAACAAGTCCATGTGCTTTAGGAGACAACACATCCTGTAGCTTCCCCCAAGATCAGTCAGTCTCAACCCTGCCTGGTTTTTCATTGAATGCAAATGAGCACTTCAAAAGAGTACTTAATCCTACAGCTAAACCTTGTCATTTTTACAGAAACTGTACATATTCTATAGCATCCACTGTCTGGGAATATGAGAATGTTACTCCAGTCAAATGACAGTTTTAAGAAAAGCTGTGAGTTACCAAATCCTAATATATCAGGACAGAGTTTCTATAGAGCAGGTGTCTGCTGGGAGCTGGAACTAACAGAAATACAACTGTGCTTAATAGCCATATTTAACAGGGCTGCTCTGTCGGGGAGCTTAGGATGTTGCAGTTTCATTAGCATTAACAAGTGTTGCTATGGGTACCGGAGCACAGGCATCAGAATACAAGTGAATAGAAGGAGTGAGAAAGTGATTAATAAAAATGTGAAGTGTTGGAATTTTAATAAAACAAAATGAATGTGCTTGCCAATAAGATCATGTTTAAATAATAGATTACATTATTGCCCAGTTCACCAGCAGGTATATGCCACTGCTTGTAATCTTTCTGGTTAAGACCAGAAAGACAAAAAACCCTACATCCATAAAAATACAGAGCAGAGCAAGACCACTGTTTTCATATTCAGAGGGACACACAAACACACTGATGAAAGTGACCCTGATAAGTATTCAGAACAATATTTAAGGGCTGATGTTAATATGCAATTTATAAATATTTAACAAACTACAGACAGGTTCTGTGTAAGCTCAGAGCTACATAATACCTTATTTCTGGGTAAATGGCATGGACTCACATTAGTGTAACTAAATGTGGGGTTTGATATCTTGGTCATAAACATGAAATGATATTTAGATAATTCATAATGAAATTTTGAATAATTTTATTACATCCTTTAGAGCTACTCTGACTTCTTCTGATTGTTGTTAAACAAAATTAGTACCATTTTTGTTTACAGAATACCTAAAGGGTGAAACGGCAGTATAGCAAGAGTATCTGTGTCATACTCAAAATACAAAGCCAACTCCTATGAATAGCAAAACATGTCTTACCTTACTTACCAAAAGAACGTATGTTTACCCATTTTTCCCCATCCTCCCTGTCCAAAAGTTGGAATTAAAAAGCGATCAGCAACAGTAATTTCCAGAAGTGACAACCTATGTGATGATTAATAGCAGAACTTCTGCTTTGCTGTTTCATTAAACAGTGGAGGCTGTAGTCTGGACTCTACCTACAGCAGGTAACTCCTTGATTTCAGCACCATCTTCCAAATATCTCCCAAGTCTTAATACATCCACTCCCACAGGCTTTAGCCAGTCAAGAAATTCTTACCAATTCCTTTGGAGGTGCCTTAGGATTTACTCGTGTTGCTTCCCTCCCCTATAGGTGCTGCTCTGGGCTCGCAGGAGAGATTGTGCCTATTCCCTGAGAGCTGCACTGTGATGGGTACACAGTTTTTCTTTACTTCCAAGGCCAAAACATGTTCTTGAGTTTCAGCACGCCGGTCTTCCACACCTGTGCTTACAGCTGCTTTTCTAACCCTACTCTGCCCACTCCTCCAGGATGCCCTTACTGCAGTCTTCGTCCTCTGAACACCTTCAGCAGTCAAATCTCCTCATGGGTGCAACAGCAATCAGGAAACCAAGTTTAGTTTAATTACTTTATGCAATTTTCCATAAAACTTAATCCTCATTTCCTTCTTACCCCTCCCTCCATTCCCTGCCTGGTACCCAAACCCCCACAGTACAGATGAAGCATGCTTGTGACTTACACCACCCGCCACCAGTCTCCTTCATACCCCAGATCTCTCCTTCCAAGAACATTTTTTTATCTTTACCTCTGTCATACAACCTCCCCAAAGCCGTTCCTTTCCTGAATTTTGGCTTTGGGTACAGTTTTCCTTGCAATCTTTGTCGTTTGTTCTACAAAAATAGCTGTCTTAAAGAGCATCTATAAAGAACTACATCAGTCTCTTTATAGAAAAGCAAATCAAGATGACTCTGAAGTGGTACTCAATACTCAGCGGTCCTCCCTGACATTTTTTCTGTACCTAAATTTTAATTTTAAAAATTTATATTTATGAATCACTTAGGTTTGTATGAATTATTATACTGATTTCCAAAATAATAGGACACTTCAACAAAAAAAGTTATTTTTGAAGTAAACAATATTGACCTTTTATGGTTTAGTATGATCACGTGGCATGGTTGACATGGAGCACTGAGAACCATGTTATGTACTAAAAACAGGGATTAAGAAGCAATGATTAAACCTTACCCTATTATCTGTAAAGATTAACAAGGTAATTATGTAGCTTGAAACTCAGAATGTTTAGTTCCCAAGAAGAGGAAGAAAATATCCAACATAAGAATCTGAAATAGAAGGACAAAAGTAATAGTTTTTGTTCTTCTTTTGTACTCATCATCCAAATCTAATTAAAAAAAAAGAATAGCTTTTTTCTGTTTAACTTGCTATTTAATACACAAGTATATTAAAGACATTATAATAAAGTATAAGCAATACTGTTTTAAGGTTGAGGTATGAAGACTGAATTTCAGCTATTTTCCCATGAAAACTAACTACTTTAAAAAAATAATACAATTTTGTGCCAAACTGGTCAAAAAAACCCCCCTTTAAAAATATGCACTGGAAGGTGTCCAAAGACATGTATGTGAATTTAGTACTTGTATATGTTACCACTGCCATGGTTCCATTGACTTCTCTGCAAACATTAGCAAGCTGGAAATCAGGCACGTCTTAGTTTCCGTTTACTGTGCCTGTGACCTTAGCTCTTTCTTCCACAAAGAAGAGGTCTTAACAATACGGTTAATATGGATAGTAATACTTCTTCATTGCTACAATTTATCTTTGTGGTGCCTTTAATGACTACTGCACTCAGCCTAGTATCTTTTATGCCAGCATTGCTATGTAAAACATGTTAATTAGTTTACTCTCTATTTCTTGTTATCATTATTTAGTAGAGATCAATAATGCTTTAGCAGAAGGATTTTCCTTATCTTTTCTCTTGTCACCTGTCCTTTTCCTCTAACAGGATTCAAATCCCAAGCATGTTTATCCTCTTGATGTTAAAAGGATTGCCTAATTTAAATTACTGCTGCACATTCTGTAACTAAAGGAAAGGCTGTGTGATTTTGCTTTAAAAACCCAAAGCCTGCTTCAGCCACTCCTGTGAGACACCACCATGTCATTATGATAGCATTTTTTACAACACTCCTGACTAAAATGTTTGCATCACAGGGTTTCTAATGCTTTTCCATTGGTAGTCATTCCCTGAACAAGGTGACTACCTGAGAAAAACAACTACAAAAAGGTGTGAAATTTTCATTTTAAATGTCACTTTGATTTTTTTAAGACTCACATAAATTAGAACTAACCTCAAAGTGCATCCTGACAAGCCCCATTTCTAGGAACCTGATGTATGTAGGTTTCATACTGACAGAACAGGTTGAAATCTCTCTCAGGTATTCTGATGGACTTTCCTGATACTCAGAAAGCCTTCAAGGCTGAATCGTTTAACTGGATTTTGTACTTAATAAAGATTCAGTACAAGGAAGAGGCCCTGTGGTGTTAGAAGCTCTGTGGTCTGTCGCTGCTTTCTCAGTGAACTGGACCTTTTCCAGATGGAGAGCAGCAAAATAAGTTGTTTCTACTTTTAGAATCAAGCCTCCATAAATTGGTATTCAAACTGGAAAAAACAATGGCTGAAAAGGACAGTTCATTATAGCATGCAGTGATGTGGATCAACATAGTTCAGCCTAATTGATAGCTCAGGAAAACAAAGCTTGGACTATATTTCAAATAATCCACTATTTATATGCTTTATAAATAAATTTTTGAAAATTAATTTCAGAAGAAAGTATTTTCAAGTCAGAGCTCAAATACTAATGCCTTACAGATCAAAGGGACATCTCACAGCAGGCTATATCAAATTTCTGTGAGCATATTCTGACTTTGTCCCAGAGTTGAAACAAGTATTTTTTTGATACTGGACTTACTTCTCTTGTCCTTGACACATTCATTAAACATATGACACAGTGTATGATATACACTTACTAACTGAAACTGCTAGTGTAGCTCATGGACATGGATGGCAAAATAATTGAAGTTAATTTCCTCAAGAAACAGAATTAGAGATACAAGTTGTTTATGTTTTTCAAGCAACATTTTGCTAACTGTATAAATGCATGCAGACTCCTGAACATTAAATTAGCACAGTAATAACACAGGCTGCATGTTTTCATCCCATATAAGACAAAATCAAATTAAAACCTCAAGCAGGATGTTTTCTGCTACACACCAGCCTTCAGAGAAAAAGCTCTGTCTCATTTATTCATGCATTACTGAGTCATAATAAAATTCAGTGCTGGCACACTGGTCAAGACAAATGCCAGCAAAATGCTCCAGTGACAGTAGTATGACTTATTACTGCATGCATTTGTTTCATAACCATTCTTGTTTTCATATTGTGAGTCTCGTGCTCTCCCACTATGGGAGAGCACAAGACTGAAGAAAAAGCTCTGTCTCATTTATTCATGCATTACTGAGTCATAATAAAATTCAGTGCTGGCACACTGGTCAAGACAAATGCCAGCAAAATGCTCCAGTGACAGTAGTATGACTTATTACTGCATGCATTTGTTTCATAACCATTCTTGTTTTCATATTGTGAGTCTCGTGCTCTCCCACTATGGGAGAGCACAAGACTGACCTGCAGCATACACCACTGACTCTGGCAGTGGTCCTGTAACCGCTGGATGCTGTGCCACGCTCCCCTGAGCTACCCACCAGTCCTGTCCCTCTTCTTGCATCTCAGCACAAATCCGACCCGCGCAAGTCCTGCAGTCCCTGATCATCCTCCAGCTGCTTTGCACACTGTTCGACTTTAGAGCAGTTTTGGTGCATGTGAACCAGATTCCTTTGAAGTACAGATATGTGCAAAATGCATCCCAATTCCTACCAGAGACATCTGGGTCTAAACCAAGGGGCTCTGCTTCAGACAGCTTTGAAACACCTGCACATTGGGGCTGTTAGGTGTGCAAATGCTGACTACATGTAATGAAAAGCAAAAATGCCAAGCCGTGCAATATAGCTGCAGGGACTGCGGCACTAGTTGTCTTTATCTACTGTGCCTTGTTATTTGTTAATGTGGACAGAGCCATGCCACACTATAGCAACTTGTGAGGTTGAAACAGATGGCATATCCAGTTATAAAGCTTCTATACCAGAGGGATAAAGAGAAAGCTTTTAACCTACCACACAGGGCAAGAAAAAGGAAAAGCTACTCCTCAGGGATAAAGCCACCAATGACAAATGGGAGGATGACACTTCCATGAACAAGAATCAAAGAGAAGCAGCTAGGACATTTCACACTGGCCACTGAGTGTCAGTCATAAAAATCAGAGAAAAATACAAAAAAAGTGGAAAAAAGACCATTTGGAAGAGATGATCCAGTGAAAACACGAGGCAAAAAAAATCAAAAGGCAAGTTCAAGAAACCCAGTTGAAATGTATTGCTAGGAACAGACAGGTATCTGAGAGTTTTGGACCACCAAAGCCACTGACAAAACGTCTACTACATTTTCTGATTTACAGGTCTACCACAGCAAAATATTAGGATAAAGTGTCAAAAAAGCTGTGAACATGGAAGTATCTGCTGGGAAACTAGGCCTTGATATCAATGATCAGACATCAGACTTGCAACTGTTCTCTATAGTGCCAAAACACGACAAGGTGACAGTTACTGCTGTACATTGATGATTTAAAATCCTTTATAATCAGAAAATAAACTCAAGCAAAAAACAATGCCCTTGTCAGTTACTTCATAATTACAATTTGACCACCAAAACATGTAGCATATTTTGAAAAATCAGTCAAGATTCCAGGTCAGCACTCCTGGCTCTGTAACATAACCAAGGTATCAAATATAGGTACTATTTCTGTACAAAGTAGTTTGAGCACTCCACATTTATACAGCAAAGTGTTATTGCCTATACCACAGGGCATAAATCTACTGCCCTACCAAGTGGGGCAGAGAAGCTCTCTAACATGAAACTGTATTGCATAAATAGCCACATGCATTACATTTGTACTCTTACATAGTATCTGGCATATTCTTACTGAGGAAAACTGCTTGCACATGCCCAAATTACCTAACCCTAGTGTTAAGCAGTTTGGCATCTTTCAAAAATTTGCGCGCTATATCGCAAGCCGAACGGCGCAGTTTCAGTCTGGTTATGCATTTTTAATAGTGCTGATCAATACATTATTTAATTCAACAATTATTAGGTCATTGGACACTAGTTGTTTCCTCTCAAGTGACTTAATTAATTACTGATGACTCAAGACAACAATTCTCCAAAAAAACCCCACTTTCACATACACATTCCCCTGACTCCAGTGAGACACCGGTCAGGATGATGTGCCCAACTCTGCACAAACATACTTTAAAGTTGCACACAACTAACCCCATTTTTTCCCTCCCAATTCTTCAGTGCCATGGTCTTTCTCACATTGTGCAGGGCTTTTATTGATGCAATATTTAAAGCTATTTTCAAAAGTCCATAGAAAGACATTCAAATGTGTTCAGGCTTTTCTCCTGGCGTCAGCCTACTGGAGTTTGTGGAAGAGAACGTGGAGCAGAAGCCTCAGAGAAAGTCTGTGAGCAACTGTAGGTTTAGGATGCAGATTTTCACATGAAGATGCAGAGTTCTAGCAGTGGTTGCAAGACAGGACATGGTGGAAGGAAGCACACAGGGCTGGGAAAGGTTATGAAGGCTGTTTGGACAGACAAGAATTTCACCTATACTGAAGTTAAAATACTTAACGCTTGTAATTTTGTAACATTTAAGTCCTCTTCTTCCTTTCCTACTGTCCTTATCACAACCATATCCCAGTTTAAGCCATGTATCCCTTCATCTACAAAGCTGGCTAAAGCCTCAAAGGAAAAACTCTATTATGTGTTTATATGACAGGCACACCTTAGGGCAGACATCACTGGCTACAAGGATTTACAATTTGGGTGCTCTTCCAGAAAACAGGTGTTTCTCAGTAAAAACAAAAAGTGAACAGGGTGTTTCAATAGATGTAACAAACTATCTTGGCATCTGTGTCACACTTGGAAGATTCAAGAAACTTTTAATACTTCCCTGGTCCACACCTCTAAATACAGCATTGTTCAGGCAATGAGAAAGCCCCTCAGGTAAGAAGCAGGTATTTGCTAACGCTGAGACAGTTTAAAGGATTTCATCAATCTGGAGACTCACTGTTACTCCACTGCATGTAACAGAAGGTCTGAGCAGAGATTCCAAACAACCTAAAGGCTTTAACATGCAAACAAGTTATTAGGTTTAACTTGTTCTGTGGTTCACAGGCATACGCTCACCAGGTCGCCTTAAGCAGCTTACTTCTTGAAGAGCCCCAGTTAGAACCTAGAGAACCTGATACTTGGTACCTTGTTTGTGTATCAAAGCCTCTACCTGCCACTGAGCAGGCAAGAATCGGCTTAAGATTACTGGAATTAAATGCAGCTCTATGTCCACTAGTAGACAGTTAAACTAGATCTAACAAAGATAAAGGCCATCAGTCTTCTCTTTTTAAGCTATAAAAGTTTTCTGAATTCAGAGAAAACCAAACAGCAAGCTCTTATTGGGCATTTTTTGAGAACACAACATATCCTATGTCTCGTGCTAACGGCAGCTACGTATTCATGCTGAGGTGTGGGGGACACCCCTTTGCCTTCCAATAAAATGCAGTGCACATTTGTAACACAATTACTTGTAAAATTATGGCAGGATCACAGGCAGTTCAGATGTGTATTACAAAGTAATACAATCCATTACTTATTTTATTAATCCATTACTATCCATTTAATGAAATACTTAGTTTCACTTGTATATTCTCCCATCATCAGTTTTTTTTTAAAGAAACATGCTGTGGAAGGCTAAAAACACTAAAATCTTATTGTAACATTACATTAATGGATTTTGCCTTTTCACTCTTCAAACACAGAAGCAGATAAAAGGTGATTTTACCAACCATAACTTAGCATCTCCAGCCCTCCATAAGATCCACATGCTTCTCAGGTAACCATTCAAAATGACTACGAGCTTGCATTTTTAATTAAAAATCATAACAAATGTTCTTAAAACATTTTAAAATAACACTGTATTAGGAGAGTCATTCCTGTAATCATATTAAAATAAATTGTGTTGCACTTACAGAATTAATTAGTGAACTTATCCTCCAGGTGTAATTGCTAGTCGTTCAGTTCACAATGATTAACCTCTGTCAAACCAAGATCCTTTATGGAGCTTATAATGCCTACTGCTAGAAGAAATCTCTTCTTCCCCTCTCCAAAATCTATGGTATAGTGGAAGCCCCAAGTCTTGAAATCCTCCACTAAACAGATCACCAGTGGCACTCTAGATGCACAGAAGCCCGCTGTGGGGGAACAGCTGAGGATGCAGCCATGTGTGTGAATGTTTGGAATCGGATGGGGTTTTAATGAAGGGTACCGAGCAGGATACCAACCTCTAAAACCATCAAACAGAAATGGGCAGATATGGGTGGGCTGGGTGAGCTCATCAGGCTGACGTCTGAAGGAACTCTGATGAACAAACAGACAAGAAGTGGCTGATGTATGCTTGGGGCAATGGCTGCTCTATCACCTTGCTGGGGTTTTCACCCACAGCAGCGTGCAGCCAGCAGCTCCCTATTCACAACCACGCATGCTGTGGATGTTTAAAGAGGAAGGAGGTAAGCTGCTCAGTCACGGTTGATCTGCATAGGAAGGGTAGTATAAGGGTGTGGGATGGGAGGGCATCTGGTTCATTACCTTGTTTGGTTAAGGACTATTTAGTATAGAAGAACTAACAAATAACCAGGGAAGTGGTAGATTATACATAAACCCACACAAATGTTAATGAGGAGGGGATAACAGAGACAGTAGATTGTCTTTGGTCACTACGGGAACTAATGCCATCGAAGGAACTACGCAGACATAGCCTTGAACCAGTTCAATCTGAACTTTGTCACGGATAAGGAAGGGGAAATGTGATTATTATATGTATTATGGTATATTTGAGGGTGTTTGTGGAATTGTGTGAAACTTACTGGTACTTGCGAGGTATCACAAGAGGCCTGTGGGATTAAGTTTATCTTATTATGGGAAATTCAGAGGAGGGGCCAAAGGAAGAAAGGGAAGGATGGAGGGGAACAAACATCAGAAAATGAAGGTGGGGAATAAAAGAATAAAAAGGGCCAGTTGCATTTAAACAGGCCGCTGGTGGGTATGCTTCTCTGGTAAAACCCTGCACCTGATCACCAAGGTCTATCTTTTATTCTTATTAAGTTCTTTCCTTTAATACTTTTTTGTGTAATTCACCCTCTATCCTATGTGTGACACTGCTGCTAGACGTAAGAGCCAGCAGCTGCAGGTCACAAGGTCTGCAGGTCCAGGAACCAGCAACTAGAGGGAACATGGTGCGTCTATATGTTTTCCTACTGATTCTAACCCTGTGTGCATTGTGTGTGCACATGTAATTTGCTAGCAAGGTTCAAACTGGAGTAGCCACAAGCAGAAGGAGACCTGTATTTGGAAAGACTCAAGGTCTGAGTCAGTGGCTGGGGGAGGGGGGG
>NW_010140406.1:0-2957 GCF_000699245.1 Pterocles gutturalis | reverse complement strand
GCCTAGCAAGCCAGTCCAGCCAAAGCATGCTAGATATTTGAGGAATCCATGTCAGTGGGGTACATGTGAGACAAGTGTGAGTGTGTGTATCCATTTTGACAGCCAACACCAAGTCAGATTTGCTACCAAATAGGAGGAAACCTGCATTCTGGATAAGAGAGGCCAGGCACAGATTTCCGACAGGTTTAGAGGTCATGGCAATATTCAAGGGATCCATGAATGCGGGGGTGCTGCTGAATCTGTCAGTGAGGGTGTCTGTTTTCACTAGTGCACTTCTGTCCTGATCAGTCCTTGCCATCCCAAATGGGACTCAAAAGTACCAGCTCCTTAACCCTCCACATCTTGAGAACTGGCTTTAGGACAGACCACAGCCACATATATTGCTGCTGTTTCCACTTCCCTGCCTGCCTGGCTGTCCCCAGGAAAGGGAGTAAGAGAAGCACTTTCCCTTTCTGGAAAAGCCGTAAGTGGCCAGGTGCCACTTCCGATGAATCCCTTTAATCATTCCTTCAGCATGCACGAGCTTTACCTAAGGTGCCCTGCAGCAACATACCCTCTAACAGTTTAGAGTAGCAAATGTGAAGGAAGCTGTTATTACAATGCTATTGTCAGAAGTTACCATTAACCAGGAAGTCTGTGCATGCCTCTTGAACGCACGCTCAGCCTTGGTACTGGCCAGACCTGCTGGCAGGACCAGCAGCAGCTGCATCCATCAACCCAGATGGAGAAAGCTCTCAGGTCTGAGAGTATACAGGGTTGGCTTTCAGTTATCAGGAAAGAGGAACCCCCTGGATCCCAGAGTCCACTGGGCTGAGCGGCTCTCATAGCATCCTTAACAGAAGGAACTCAGTTTTGAGCTACAGAAGTGATGCTTACAGTATCAGGAACAAAACAACTTTCACTGAAGTATCCTCTATGTAGCAATGAAAGAAGGTAGGCTTGTGCAAGATCAGTTAAACTTTAGTTTTCCATAGTAAACCGAATTCCCTTAAAAATGGGACACAAGAGATAGACGTGGAAGGAATAAGAATAACATGCTGTGCTCTGGCATGGTACACTCCAGCAGCATTGTAATAAAAAAGCATTTGAGCACATTAAGACCCTGAGTAGGAAACTGTAACTGTCAGACTGCTGATGAAGCTATGAAAGACACAGTTCCAGAAGAAACCTCATTTTACAATCCATTGACAGATGCCTTAAGGAATGTTGGTATGTAGCATAATTAATGAATGAATAATTTTGAAAAGGCTATTTCAGCTGTTGGGCAGTCTTGTCTTTGTTCAAGGGAAGAAGAAAGGTGGGCTCTGAGCCTAATACAAACATGCTGAAGTCAGTCAGGGTTAACATGACGGACAGCAGTTAGGAGGCTTTGGTAGAATTTCATTACTCCCAGCCAGCATGTTGGCAGCCTTCTCTTACGGAGACAGGGATAGCTTGGATGTATGTGGAAGTCTACAGGCTTGGGTGGAAGTTAGTTTAGCCTGGCACCTATTACTTTGATTTTTAGTAGTGACTTTTACACATTTCATCACTTAGAGACTCCAAAGGATCTGCCAGGGGATGCAAAGCAAGTTTGGGAGCAATGACACAGGAAGTTCACTAATCCTTTCAATGAGTGTTCGAGCTCACTAACAGGAAAACAGCCTAAATCTCTGAATTCCAATGGAACAAACTCTTTTTTTTTTCTTTTTTTTTTTTTTTTTTTTCGTACTGGTGCTAATGTCTTTACAAGAGTTACCTGGAAAAACCTCAGTGTAACCTTATTGTCTATAGTACTCCACAGACCTATATACGGTTTCACACAGAAGATTTGCACAGACAGAAGTGTGTGTCCTTTTCAAGAGGTAAAATGGCACAGCTTTGCCTCTGGGTGCAATTATTCTAGTGTGGAAGTGCTCTAGAAGGGTCTGGCTTTTCATTTAGGAAAGGCTCACGCCAACACTACAACACACAAATAAAGTAAGAGTACTGCTTTTACTACTAGCATAAGTAAAGTGATATTACTGTAATGAACAGAAGCAGAGTACATAGTAGAGAAAAAACACAAAGACAACTAGATGATAATAATGGAATAAGTGTGTTCTAGCTCTAGGTTTGAAACTGCCTGCTTGCACATTACTTTTCCTTATGTTGTGTCCTTCACACTATTGGCGACTTAAAAATTCAACATAACTTGACCGTAGAAGCTAAAAGACAACCTGAACTGAAAAAAAAAAAAAAGAGCCACTTTCCTCTCTTAAATGGGAAAACACTAAACCCGATTTTTTTGTTCAGCTCAAACGGAATCATCCCCTAAAATTTCTAGTTACCAGTTCAGAGCAATTATTTGTCTGGTGAACATTTTTTTTAAAACCAGACATTCTCATCTTAGCGGCAGCCTGTACCTGGTGAGGCCTCCCTCTTTTCCATCTGTTCCTTCCTCCAGGCCAAGAAGATGTAAGTCAAGCTCTTGCTCCTGCCTTAGAGCTTCAGGGTTTCTCTACGAAGGATCAGTTCAGCCTGAAGATTTTTTGCAGTTTCCCTAAGGCGAGCTCTAGCTAAGCCTCTGCTAGAAGGGCACAGGCCTCTCAACAAGGACGGCGACCTCGCTGTTCTTACTGCGTCAGGTGCCTGACTTATCCCTGGCTGTCACCCCCGACAGGCCATTTGTGCTCCTCACTGTACACCATCTGCTTTCTCTATCTCTGTGCACGTCTGTGCTGAGATAGGAATTTATGTGAGAAGTCAGAAAGCCACCCAGACTATCAGCTCGATGTCCAACCCCTCGGGCACGCTGCCGGCACCAATTCCCTCTCCAGCACAACTCGCTGTTGAAACCTCTCCCAGTCCCCTCAGCTCCACGTGCCAAACCCGGCGCTCTGCTAAGAGGAACGGCACCAGCAGGACCAGCAGGACCAGAGGGACTTACGCCCCTTGTAACCACCGGGAGGCGGGGACGGGGCTGCCCGGGGCTCTCC
>NW_010140405.1:27054-30211 GCF_000699245.1 Pterocles gutturalis | reverse complement strand
CCACACCAAGATGGCGCCCGGCCGGCCGCCCCTCAGCGCTGGGCAGCTGCCCCTCAGCGCCGGGCCCTGCTCAAGAAACGGGCCAGGGGCACCAGCACTCCCTGGCTGCCCCCACAGGCACCATCCACCTGCTCCCAGTTCCCAGGCTGAATGGGGTGGTTTTTTTGGGGCAGTGTGCTAGCTCTTTCGATCCCCCTGCCTAACTAGGCCTGACTCTGCTGCGGGTCTGGAGCAGGGAGGCTGACACACAGGGCGGTCACCCTCCTTCCCCAGAACTGCAGAAAACGAGCATAAGAAAGCAAATAAGGTGAAGCAAATAATTTGTTCAAATCAGAAGGAGATGGGGGAACAGAAGGATGCTGTTTAAAAGGAATATACGCATCAAAAAATGAGCAAAATGTTTATTTTAAAAATTTTGTTATCAGTGAAGAGCATATTTACCTGTAAGAGCACACAGCTGCTGAACAGAAATATTATTTTGACTATTTTTTTTTTGTTTGTTTGTTTCCAGAACCAGAAGCCTGGGATAAGTGCCACAAAACAGGGAAACTGTTTCAAGAGCTAAATGTTGAACTGAATTATTATACTTTTGCAATTGTCCTTTTTCTTTGTACTGTGCTGAAAACTGAAAGAACCCTGACACAAACCGCCCCAGTCTCGGTTCAGCTGCTAACAGCACCCTGATACAGTCTAGGCACCATGTATCGAACTGTCTTACAAGAAGCTAGGAGAAGCTGAGCTCAATTTATAGCACCTTGGCTTAATAAAGATTCAGTTTTCCAAAGCCTGGGTTGACCTAATCGTAGACTCAAACTGGAGAGCATCAGCTGTTAGGGAGTGTGAAAGTTGTGCCACAAAGCTGTCGCCAAATATTCGTGACATTTTCCCAAACACACAAAACCAATTTTCATCTGGTGGCACAAACCAAAAGCATTGACTTTCCCTAATGCATAAAGGCAAAGAAAAACCCTTATAATCATTCCCTTTAAATAAGCAACTAAACTCTAAGATGAAATCACTGTTTTCCTTCAGCATTTTCCATCCAGCCATAGGCACAGCTACCAACGCATTTTGTTAGACAGAAGGTGAAGAGGATAAATAGATAAAAGAGATAAAATAATAGTTTTCAGTTTTTAAAAAAAAACCTTTGCTCATCTCATGCCTGTAGAAGGTGAAAATAAAAGATAACATAAAAAGAAAGAAGCTGTTTAGCATCCTCCCCAACAATACAGGGAAATTACATGTTTCTTCTGGAAGAGGTATTTTAGCACAGTAGGATGTTCTTATGTTGTGACAAGATAATGTGTGTGTAAAGCACTCCTATAATTTAGCTGTCACATAGATGCGCCTACTCAAGTGCATGTGTGTCAATGGAGAATTAGCTTTGATCTGTAAAATACATCAGATGGTTTCCATTCCTTACACTGAATCAACTCAGTTTGATAAGAAATTAATCTGACCATCTTTCCTGTAGCCATTGTCAGAGTGCTTAATCTCTGGAACTGATTCTGTGACTACATGGAGCTGTTTACAGGGTAAAAACCTAATGTCAACGTGGATAAAAATCACATTTTAATGGTTTTTATTGTAACACTTCCCCTTTAGAGCATCCTAGACATTTAAGGGCCATTATGGTAACACGTTATCAAGTAATTTTTTCTGTGAAGAAAAAAAAAAAAAAAAAAAAAGCGGTATTTAATCTTGAACAGACACTAAACTTTGGAACTGAGAAATAAATCTTCTGTAGCTTTTGTAATTTCAGCATTAGGGATTCAGATGTGAAAACAGAATTGTTTTTACAACTCTGCCTGCCAGCACTATAAGGACTGACTTAAACTTGCAGTCATGCATCTAACTCCTCTCATCTAAACATCTTCAAGTTTAAAGAGGCAAGCAGGTATGGTGATACGAGTCCTTAAGCACATCAGCAGAATACAGCTTTAACCACAGCTAATACTAAGTTTTTTCATTCTAGTAATTCTTTCAAATATAACTTAACTTCAGCCTGGACTCCAAGAACTTCAGTACATGCTTCTTCAGACAATTAATACACAAACAAACAGAAATTAAAAGAGACTCTGCTTTCCAGGAATCAGATCATAAAGAAAGGAAAGTAACGTGTGCACACTGTAAATCTAGAGTGACAATTTTCTATTTCAGTTTTCCTGTTTTCTTTTTGCCTATAACCCCCATCCCCTTGCCCTGCAAATACGAGGGAGGAAATAACAAACCAAACCAGAATAAAAATTCTGACCTACTTTATTCTTCCACAAATTCCAGAGAAACTATTTCTCTCTTGCTCAAACATCTGGGTTTTGGGGGTGGTTTTTGTTGTCGTTTTTGGTTTTGTTTTTTTTTTTTTTTTTTTAATATCATCATGCTTTAGTTGTCTGTCTTCACTATTTTCTCGAATGATTCTTCTGAGATCTTGGACTGCAGACACAACTATCATTTTACTATATACATATGTAAAATACAGTCGATGGGATTTCACCTTGGTCTGTATTCTTGGCTGCAATTGTTGGACTGCAAAAGCACTAGTAGTAACAGGTGTACATAGAACTAAACTGGAGTAGGATGAGATTTGTTGTGAGAAAGTACCAAAGTGGAATACAAACCTGGTAAGGGCAACACTTTTTATTTAATCCTGAACAAAAAAAAAGAGATGACCAAAAAAGTATGCATGCACTTTTGGGCTCATTAAAAATGTAGCGTTTTTATCTGCACAAGTTTATTATATACAAGCTGTAGGTTTGTTTCTGGCTTGAAAAATAGAAATTTGCAAAGCCAGAATGTGAGTAGGCAGAAAAACTTAATAGATTTGTCCTTAGAATACATTCAAAAAGAAACTTGTATATATTGTAGTATAAAGAGTTTAATGGCTTTCAGACACAAAGTGCTGCCCCATAATCAAACAGAATTAAAGTGTAATTAATTATATAGTTTGAAATGAATATGTTAGTTACTTGATGGTACATTTTTATCCCTAGTAGACTTCAAGTCATAGAACCAAATTAGAAATTGTAACCACAGCACAGCATGACTTGCTATACGCACAGCTCAAACAGTGGTCATTAACTGCCTTTGATGGTTTGCACACCTGGAATTCACTGAAGAGAGGGCTACAACAAATGTCCAAGTAATATAGTACAGTGAA